>NC_044358.1:2577500-2820438 GCF_007364275.1 Archocentrus centrarchus
CTCTTACAAAATCAAAGGGAATTAGGAAGTTCTTTTTGCTTTTTTCAATTTTTTTGTCACAACCTTTTGGGAAAATGTTTGCAGTTTTAACATGAATAGTTTAGTTAATGAGAAGTCTGTTTTTTCCAGCTATTTCCAGGATTGGATGTTTTACTAATTTCTTTGTGATAACTATTCATGTGTGATAAGTTTTTCTTTGAATATTATCCATACGAAGTGAAACCATAGGGTTATTTTATTAATTTACTTTGTTTTATTTTTTCGCATGTCTTTGTGTTGTTGATGTTGGTTGTTTGTTTGTATTTTCATTTTGTAAATCCTGATTTCATATCTTAGAATACAATATTTCTTTATTTACTTATGTTCAGGCATTGATCAAGTTATCATTTTTAAAAGGTTGCTTCAAGTTTATCCATGTTGTGTTATACAGACATTGCTTTGTTCTTTAAGGAAAATGACAATAAAACTGCAAGTTCATGAAGGAATTTGGTCAACATTTTTAGTTTAGTATATGTAAACAAGCAGAAATTTCTTCCTGTAATCTGATGGTTTTTGCAGTTATTGCTATAGAACCTACCACCATTATTTCCAGATAATGCTCACACTTCTTGTAGTTTGCTTTAATAGGTTATTACATAGAAACAGTTGGTTTTGCATTTTGCAGCCCTGATTCCTGCTTATTACACAGAAACTACCACGAGCATTTCCAGATAATGCTCACACTTGTTGTAGTTTACTTAAATAGGTTATTGCATAGAAACAGTCAGTTTTGCATTTTGCAGCCCTGATTCCTGCTTATTACAAAGAAATTACCATAAATATTTCCATTTAATAAGCCAAAGCATTAAGCATAATATTTAGGCTATTAGGCAAAGCAGAATGCTGAGAACCTAAGGTATAATTAATTCAAGACTTATAACATGGTAATACCTTCCTATTATGTTAAAACATTAGCCAATATTACTTCATAATTTTGCGTTTATTACACTTTATTAAAAATTATGAAAAGTTAAATGCATAAACATTACTTCCATATCGCTATCTCCATACAATATTTTTACCACATTTTTAAGCTACTATTGCTAAAGGGTTTAGCCTCATGGGCATATCTCTGTTTCCACAGCATTACCATCAGTTTTGGGGGCCTTACGATCCATTTACATAAATTTCAGTGGAATATTACTCAATTGTAACCGCTGTTGTTACCAGCAGTATTACTTGATATTAGCTGGTAATTACCGTGATAATTGGATGGCAATAACCGTTAAATTTCCTCATTATTACCTTCTGTTTCCAGCTTTTTCGCTGTTGTTTTTAGTGGTATTACTTGGATATTAGCTGGTAATTACCTTGGTATTTGGATGTAATGTCCTGTATCTTACCCCATTATTACATTTTGTTTCCAGCTTGTTACTCCATTATTACCCACTTATTACCACATTATTACCGAGCTGTAATAGAAAGTGCTACCAATATTTTTGTTAATTGTCAAGTCAACAGTTACAGTACAGGCCTAAAATGGGAAAATTACATGTTTTCAGACAGCTGCCCTATTCCAAAAATAACATCTCAACCACTAATATTGTGAATATTCATGGTTTCCAGAATGGACCTAAGTGCCTTGGTGAGACATCATCCTGCTCTGCTATCACCTTCAGACCTACATCCTGCTCCCCTCCTGTGAGTCTTTAGAGAAACTACACGTCAGATTCTCAGGCATCTGCTATGTCAAACATGGACCTTTTATATCAGTCTAACCCATATCATCTTGCTATAGTTTACTAAAGGATATGTAAAAATAGAAGCTTATATGTTTAATTGAAAAAATTATTTTAATGTTTATCCAAGTCTTGTTTTCAAAGTTTCTTTTTTCATGTGTGTGTGTGTTTACCGTAAGGTCTTTACCTTATAACGTAAAGCATCTTGAGGCTACTTTTGTTGTGATTTAGAAATATATAAATAAAACTGAATTGAATTGAACTAAATTATTTACCAAAAGTGGTGACCATGATGCAATAGGAGGGCTATGTAATGTGTACAGGCACAAAGAGGAATGGCTGTGTTCACCTGACAATAAATTTGTAGTCTCTTGCTTATGTTATACTCCAGTGCTGGGGATAATGCAGGGCGACAGAAACAAGGAGGAAGACAACAGAAGGAAGGAAAACGGGGGGATTAGGTATGGGTGATATAAAGGCAGTATGGTGCGTATCAGACCATCAGAAGCGTGGTCGAGAGGGAAGCAGCAGCTCCTCTTTCTCTCTGTTTGTCTCTTAAGGAGATCTGTCATTGTCAGTAGTTTTAACTGATGGAATGCCAGATCTGTGGCTCACTAATCATTAACTCTTGTCACATCTGGAAGACATTAATACAAACATACATGGGGCAGAGAGATGGTGAGACAAAACACTCCTCTGATGGGAGTGTGATATAGTATACTGAATGAGTACTGAGGACTGTGTGATGGTCAGTGGAATGCTTGTGACCCTGCAGACAGACATCTAAGTACTATTTATCATCTTTTCATCTTGCATGCTTCTGGAGAGATTAAGAAATACAAAACCTGTAGGGCATGTAATACTGACACGACAATCATAATACGGCACATTCTCAAAAATTCCCTAGTTGTACAGCTTCGCTGCATTACTGTAGTTTAAAGTGAATCCGCATTATTATAAATGTAATTTATGCAACCAAAATAGCATTTATCATTGCTATGCTTGTAAGTGATTCCTAGATTATTCTTTTTTGGATATGTATTTTATTTGAAGAAATACCAAGAACTGCTGAACTCCATCAACAAATCACCCAATATTTTAACCCAGCTCTCTCATTTTGGAAACACAAATCCATGTTTGTATAATACTAATTTATATATCTGCTGAAAGTACAGTTACATAAACCTATAGGATCAGTACTGTATATGCATAACATTATCTATATCCACAACAATGTGGATTAATTAAGTTCTCCTGTTGTCTGCATGATACAGGACAGAAAAAAATCCAACACATCTTTTTCATGTGCACTTACACACTGTCAGCGCACATCAGTTCATTTGGGCAACAGGACAAAAAATGCAGAGCATTATACAGGTTTTGGGGGTGGAACTACTTTACTTTGGATTTATTTCATGAAACGATGAAAATCAAAAGTAAAGTATAAAATGTGCCCAGACCAGTTACAAACTAACAACCAAACCTAATAATTGATGTTTGGCAACAAAAAATGTGTGTGCGATAACTGGCAATGAGTCTTTTGCATCACCGTGGAGGAATTTTTGCACGTTCTTCTTTGCAGAGCAGTTTACTGTAATTTAAACATCGGACAGTTTTTGAGCATGTCATGCCAAAGCATTTCAATCAAATTTAAGTATAGACTTTGACTAGATAAATAGACTGGTACTTATATAGCACTTTTCTACTCTAGCAGAGTACTCAAAGTATTTGTACTACAAGCCTCATACACCCAGTCACACACACACACACACACACACACACACACACACACACACACACACACACACACACACACACACACACACACACACACACACACACACACATAAAAGCACTTATTTCCATACTTAAGTGTCTTGTTTAATAATTAGACACTCACTCACAGTCTGATGGATGCATCTGGGGCAACTCAGGGTTCAGTATCTTGCCCAATGCTTTGATATGAAGACCAGAGGAGCTCGGAAGGAAACTGCTGACCTTCCAACTGGTAAACAACATACTCTACCTCCTAAGCTTCAGCTGCCTCTCCAAAACATTCATTTTTGGTTTTGTTTGAGCCATTCAGAGGCAGACTTGCTCGTGTGTTTCAGATCATTGTCCTGCTGCATAACTTCAGGGCACAAACTGATGGCCAGATATTTTCCTTCAGGATTTTCTGCTAGAGAGCAGAAAATCATGGTTCCTTCAATTACAGCAATTTGTCCAGTTCCCCTGCCACCTGATCCAACTCACCATCAGGCGGTGATCAGTTGACAGCTCAACTCCTCTCTTCACCTGAGTGTCCAGAACGTACGGCTGCAGATGTGTTGATATGATTACAAAATCGATCATCGACCTGCAACCTAGGGTGTCCTGGTGCCATGTGCACTTATGGACATCCTTATGTTCAAACGTAAGTGGAGTCCTGGAGGTGTTCTGAAAATTACAATTCAGAGGCAAAACTGTTGATTTACTCCAGCTGATGGAGCAATCTGATAAAACTCTGCTGGAAAACCATCTGGACCTGGGACTTTTTTATTTGAGAGATGCTGTAGGGCTTCATGGAATTCAAACACTGATAGAGATAAATCCAGAGCCACAACCTGTTCATCATTTAGCTTTTATATTGTTAAAAAATTCTTCAATGGACGCATCCAATGGATTAATCTGTGATGAATATAAAGTTTGATGAAAGTCTTTGAAAGATTTATTTATTGTTGTGGATTGTGAGTAATATTCCCAGTGGAGCCTTTAATAGAATAAATAGCTGCTTTTTCTTTATTTAGTTTTAACTGGTTAACCAGAAATTTTCCAGATTTATTTCCGTGTTCAAAGTTCTCCAAATGCAGCCTCTGCAAAAGAAATTGTGTCTTCGTATCAGTGATTTCATTTAATTCCAGTTTTAGTTTCCTCACGTTGCTAATTATATATTCTTGTGATGAGACAGCATAGGCAGCTTCTAAAGATGTAATTTTTTGTTCAAATTCTAACACGTATTTTCTCTTTATTACTTTTATGTGAGTAGTAAGATATTATTTTGCCCCACATTAATGCCTTTCCTGCTTCCCAAAAAACACATGGTGATGTTTCTGGCAGATCATTATTTTCTAAATACGTTGCCCACTCCTTTTTGAAATAATTAATGAAATCTTGTTCTTTAAGTCATGATGTATTAAACCTCCAGTTCATAATTGGTGGTGTGACTCTTTTCTGTGTCAGAGTGATAGACACCGGTGCATGATCACTGATAGTGATAGGATGAATCTGAATGTCTGTGATATCCATCATCATGGAGCTGCTAACCAAAAAGTAGGCTAAGCAGGAATGTGAACGGTGTACTGGTGAAAAGAAGGTGTAATCCCTGAGAGTGAAGTGATGTGATGCCAATCATTGCGAAGACCAAAATCCTTCATGTATTGATTAAGAATGTTTGCAGACTGCCAGTTCCTTTGACTCACTGATGTACTGAGCCTGTCAATATCTGCATTAAATACCAGGTTGAAGTCTCCTCCTACTATAAGTTTGGTGTCAGAGTGATCAGAGCGTGAAATGAAGAAGGTATGAAAAAAGGAGGGGTCATCAACATTTGGTCCATATATACTAGCAAAATATAAATCTATATTCTGAATAGTTAAATTAAGTCATAAATCTACCTTCTGGATCTATTGTGGTGTTGCTAATGTTAAAGTTCATCTTTAATCAGTATGTTTGGAGTTGTAGCAGGCTGAGTATGTGTGAGAGAACTGTGGAGAGGAGAGTGTGTGTACAGATTTTTTGGACAGATGTGTCAGTCCCCTTTAAATCTTTAAACAATTAAAAATTTTTAGGCTTTTTTTTTGTTTGTTTGTTTTTTTTTAAAGCCTGCCATGTCTGGCACTGTTTGCAAGCAGAATTGTGATCTGAATGCATTGTTGTGCCAAACATATTTATTCTTCCTCTATAGAGTCTCTATAAGCTTTTCTTGTTAATGTTTGTGTTTTTGTTTTGTTTTGTTTGTTTTATTTTATTTTATTTATTTATTTATTTGTGTACATATACATTTAATTCCAGTTGACAGGCTGAGGAAAAAAAAAAAAAAAGGAGAGAGAGAGAAAGGGGAGATAACACAAAAAGAGGACAGAGCACCACTAAACTAACCAAAACAATTCAAATCCTGCAACTGCAAAAAAAAAAAGAAAAAAGACAACATACCAAAACAGAACAAGCAATACCTGGAAAAATAACTATGTGGAAAAGGCACAACAAAATGAAGCATGATTGTATAAGAACAACAATTTTGTTATGCTGTGATTGCGTTAGTGTCTGTGTCATGGAATGCACTTACCAACGAGGGCAGAAAGCCACCGCTCCGCCCACAAGGATCCAGAGGCAGGCAGAGAAGGACCCAGGAAATCCGAGCCATCCTCAGCCCATCAAGAGCCACGAAAACCCGCGGCCGCACATTCCAGGGACAACCGCATACCCACCCCAGCAGAGGGGAGAGGGAGGTCCCAGATGGAGCCCCCCCAGTCGAGGGGCAAGGGGCCCAGGGAATTCAAGGCATCAGGAAATCGGCCCCCCCAGGGCCCCAGGGCCCAGGTGCCCAAGAACCGCCCGACATACCGCAGAGCCCCCCTCCCCACGCCGGAGAAGCCCAAGCCACCCCGGCCCACAGCCCCCAGGAGAGCAGGTCGACACCCACGCCAGAACATCCAGCCCAGCCCAGGAAACCCAAGGCACCCACACCACGGGGAAGCGGGGGACGCAGCAGCGACCACCGAGAATCAGCCAGGAGGCAAGGCACAAGAAGGCCCAAATCCAGGTCCAGCCATGCACACACGTATGCACACACACCCACCCGCATATGCTCATGTGCACACACACTCACCCAAATATGCTCATGCGCACACACACTCACCCACATATGCTCACGCGCACACACACACCCACACACCTGTGTTCATGCTCACACACACCCACCCACATGTGCTCATGCGCACACATACACATACAAACACACACACTCACAACCCTACCCACACACATTCACCCACCCAAATACACCCACGAGGACTGTGACAAATGCACAAAGATACACATTCATCCACATCTATCCACCCTCTGAGGCCAGGGCAAGTAGACACCCCACCTGGGCCAACAGCGACCCCACGATGCTGCCAGCCCGGCACCATCCGACTCCCACCCCAGGCGAGGTGCAGGAAATCCGGGTGTGGGATGGCCCACCCCACCCCCACCCAAATTATAAATGTTTAAGTGTATGGCTTCATGTTTGTGAATGCATGAAGTGTCTAAGATGCAGTTAAAATTGAGGGGACAGCTGTGCCTCAAGCATCCATCGGTGCTCGGCCACACCACCCCCTCAAAGCCCTTAATGTCTAAAGTGCCATTAAAATTGGGGGGCTGACGGTAGACTGGACCAGAGTGGGGCCATCTCAGTAGCCCCCTCTCATCATCCCCCCATGGGGGGATGATGAGAGGGAGTAAGAGAGCCAGCTGTCTGCTGGCTCAGTAGGCACCCCGATTCCCCACACCCCATCACAGGGCAGGTGCAGGTGGACCCGGGGCCCCAGTGACAGCACCATGGAGCACCGCAGCGCCCGAGATCAGCACCACAGCCCCCGCTACAGAGGGCAGCATGCTCCACTCCAGATACTCATTCACTCAACGAGGGACACAAACAAGAGACAAACTGGCCTGAATTGGGAAAACGGTGCCCCGTCCACCCCAGCCACTCCACGACGGCCGCCCCCACCACCCCCACCATCCCACGATGCAGCCACCCCAGAGCCCCAGAAGCGCGGACCGAACATCCCGACGCGGGCCGGGCCAACCCACCCCACCTGGTGGCGCGCCGGGACAGCAGAGACCCCCCCAGCGCCAGGGGGGACCCACCGGCGCGATCCCAGAGCCCCAGGCCCCAGACCCCACGCCCCGAGCCCCACAGAGAAGACCGGCCAATCCGGCCAAGGCCAGCAGCCAGCAGCCAGCAGCCATCACCCCAAGCCCCCCGGGCCACACCCCAAGACCGCAAGGCAGCACCCACCCAAGCCCCCCACCACCATCAACCAGGACAAGCACACGGACGTCACAAGAAGGCAGCCGCGGGATTCCAGTCCCAGGGGCTATCGGACACACACGGGCCCCGGGAGTCCGCCCCAGACCGCCCACAAAGCATACCAGGAGCAGAGCCCTCAGCCAACCACCCCCGCTAAGTAATGGAGCTGATCAGTGGGAACCAGAGAGACTCAAATTCATCCAATTGGTTTTTAGCAGAAGCAGACATTCTCTGTAAGCTAACATGATCTAATAGTAGATTTCTGTATTGAGTAATACACAGCTTATTTTTTGATTTCCAATTCATGAGGATAGCTTTTCTTAGCGATGCACAAGGCGGTAAGAACTATGTGTGATATATATGGCTTCATCACTAATTCACTGATGTCACCTAAAATACACAGTCTGGGGGAAGTTGGAACACGACAGCTAAACCATGTAGATAGATCTTCGCATATCCTCTGCCAGAACCTCTGAACAGGAATACAAGACCACAGAGCATGCATATAATTCTCCTCTGAATTGCTTGTGGAGTGGGTGCATATGTTTGCGTGTGTAAGGCCCATTTGCAGAAAGACGTGAAAAAGGAAAAAGGCTAAAAAAAAAAGTGATCTAAGTGAAACAGAACTTTGTAAACACCAAAATACCATTTTTAAAACTCCAAAAGGGGAAAGAAAAACTACAACAGCAACAAAAGATCACGGCACTATGCTGATTAATCTGGCGTTAATGATGCTATTTAGACAAATGAGTATACATTTCAAATACTAGCAGAGAAGAGACTGGAAAAAACAAAAACCTCAGAGAAAGGTGTGGACACAGATCACCTGTTTGATCAGTAGAGCCATGGCGTTGTACTCTGGTCTCGGTAAAGCTGACCGTTAACATAAAGTTTATCCACCGCGATCACAGCTCGGGAGCCTCCTTGCATGGACTTCTTTCTGAAACTGAAACTTTTGGAAACTGATCGTTGACGCTGAAGTCGGTTCCTCTCAGCTCCCGGCCGCAGCTCTTCACCAGCTCTTTTTGTTTGTAATGCTCAAATTTGGCCACGATTGGTCTGGGTCTGCGTCCGTCGGGTCGCTTTCCTCCCAGGCGGTTGACGAAGGCGATGGTCTTCACGGTGTCCTCAGGGAGCTTCAGGTGGGTCTGAATGAAGGATTTCACCGTTACTTTCCTTTATTTTTTTATTTTCTTCTGAGAGCTGGGTCATTCCCTTGGTGAGAGATTTCACCAACTCCCTGAGGACGGCGTTTTCCGCTGCGAGTGTTTACACCAACTGCTGGCTCAACTCTATGGACTCCCGCAAGGCCTGAAACTTTTTGTGGAGAATTTCCACTAGGGCCAGGCGGGTGTCAAAGCTTGACAGTTTGTTATTTATGGACTCCAAAATGTCCACCATGGTGCTGGTTTGTGGAGAAGCTGCTTCCGGGAGTCTTCAGGGTAGCTTCTTTTAGTGGACGGAGTTCCTTTGCTCCTGGAGGGAGTCAGCATCTTGTCTGGCTTGCCCATGGCGATTCACTCGAAACACTCGTCAATATAAACCTGTAAACTGTCCAGATCCTCTTTGCCGTAGAGTGTTGAAGTTAATGAAAAAAAATACCTAGAAATTATTCTTATTACTTTCGAAACTGTCTAAAAAAAGCTGGCGCTGGTCTCTGTTGTCCAGGGTACACCACTGGGTGGGGTGGTTTGGCCTGGCCCATGTCTGGATGTCCGGTCTGTGCTTTGGATACTCAACTAAGACCAGTTTGTCTTGTCTCTTGTTTGTGTCTATTGTCTGGTGTTGAGCAGGCTACCTTCTGCAGTGGAGGTGGTGTTGCTGATCTTGGGTGATGCAGTGCTCAGGGATGCTGTCGCCCCATTCCCCAGGTCAACCTCTCCCTACCATGTGCTGAGGTGTGGAAAATTGGAGTTTCAGTGCTTGTAGGGTCTCGGAAAGGCCACATGTAGAGCCGCGCAGCCACTTGCCTCTCCTTTTTAATTGCATTATAGTCGTTATAATTCACAACGTTTCCTGACACACACATTTTACCCAGAGATTGATGAGATGGGGCTGGTGAGGTGGACACACTCTTTCTGCTCCTCAATTTTATTTGCACTTTAGACATTGAGGTTTTTTTTTTTTTTGGGGGGGGGGGGGGGGGGGGGGGGGGTTGATGGCCAACAAATGTAAATACATAAATTTATCAAATCACTGACAAGTTTGGGGGTGGTGGTGGTGGGGGGAAGGGGGGGGGGGGGGTGTCATCCTGTAACCCTATTTCCTATGCCTCACCCAGGATGGGGGTCAGGTGGTGCTTTGGGGGCTGGGCTGGTGGCATCCTGGGGTCACTGTTGGCCCTGGGGGGGTGTCCACTCGCCCCCATTTCAGAGGGTGGGTGGATGTGGATGAATGTGTGTCTTTGTGCATTTGTCACACTCTTCATGGGTGTATATGGGTGGGTGAATGTGTGCGTATGTGTGTGTGTGTGTGTGTGTGTGTGTGTGTGTGTGTGTGTGTGTGTGTGTGTGTGTGTGTCCGAGCATATGTGTGTGTATGTGGTTTGTGTATTCATGCTTTGTTTTTGTTTTGTTTTTTCCAAGTATTGTTTGTTTTTTGTATGTTGTTTTTTTTCTCCTTTTACAGGTGGAGCAGTTGATAAACCATTATGGTTTATTTAATTGTGGTCTGTTCTTTCTATCCCCTTTTTCTATTTTCTCCCCTTTCTCTTTTTTTCTTGCTTTTTTTCCCTCAGCTTGTCAAGTCTGGCATTACTAGAACACATGCATAAAAGAAAAATATCACAAATAAATAACTAAAATAAAAGGACAAACTTTAACAAGAGGAGCCTATAGAGAATCTATAGAGTATATCTTGGAAGAGCAAATATATTTGGCACAACAGTTAATTCAGATCATAGGTCAGCTTGCAAAATCTTAACAGACATGACAGGCTTTAAAAAAAAAGGGAAAAAGAAAAAAAGAAAGAAATGACTTTGTAAACCTTTCCAGACTGATAGATGTCAATGACTTTGTTTCACAACTGTTTCTTTAGATTGTGGCATGATGTGCTGCTTTGTGAGCTCTTTTAGCCTACTTCACTTTGGTTTGGAAAGCTTTTTTCCTTTATTAAATTAGATCATCGTTTTAATACTGCATTATGTATTTTCTTGTGTTATCGGTCTAATATTAAAATTTGTTTGACGATCTGAAACATGTAAGTGTGAAACATACACACACAAAAAAGAAATCAAGAAGGTTTTTCTTTCACTGTACTGTCTATATATCTATGCACACGCAGACACACACATATCAGATATATACACTACTCAAAAAAATTAAAGGAACACTTTGAAAACACATCAGATCTCAGTTTATATCTATACTGATATGTACTGGGTAATGTGTTAGGAATGATGCCACACCATTTGGTGGAAATTAAAATTATCAACCTACAGAGACATCCTGAAAAATCAAAGTGAAAAAAAATGATGCAGCAACACAAAATTGTACTCAATAATTTGTATGGCTCCCACATGCTTGTATGCATGCCTGACAGTGTAATGAGATGATAGATGGTGTCCTGGTGAATCTACAAGATTTGGACCAGAGCACCACTGATCTCCTGGACAGTTTGAGGTGCAGCCTGTCAGCGTTGGATGGACCAAAATGTAATGTCTCAGATGTGTTCTGTTGGATTTATGTCAGGCAAGCATGGGGTCAGTCAGTGGGATCAAGTCCTTCATCCTCCAGGAACTGCCTGCATACTTTTGCCACATCGGGGCCTCAGGCCACCCTTATGAAGTGCTTGGTCAGAGACATTCATACCAGTGGGCCACTAGAGGTCATTTTGTAGGGCTCCAGCAGTGCTCGTCCTGTTTCTCCTTGCACAAAAGAGCAGATACTGGTCCTGCTGATGGACTGATGGATCTATTTCTGTTGGTATCCTTGTTGAAAAGTACAATCTCCTTTATTATAAAACAAATGAGGTGAGAGGAAAACCAACTAGTCACTAGATAATAAAGTGAAACAAAAGGTGGTGGGGGACAGTAAAAAGAGATGCCTAGTGGGTGTACAGATGTTTAGTAGTGTTGAGATATGAGGCATCTGGGAAAGCGGTGGTGTTAGGTGCCAGACAGTGGCTAAGTGATTAGGGATGTGCAGTGTAACCCTGCACCATATTTAGCCACAGCAGGGCGCCCCATCCCCTGCCTTCTCCCTGAGGCGCAGAGCCAGCTGTCAAAAGCTGCTGGCAGAGCAGGTTGGCAGTGTGGTTGCACACTAAGCCTCGGTACAGCGAGGATCACCATCCATCCCAGCACACCACGAACTGCCAACTGCTGTTCATTCACTCATAAAAAGAAACACATTCCACAATTTGGATCAACACAATGATAGTGCTGGGATTTTAGTTAGCTTCAGTTACAGATTAGTACAGTTCACTTCTGATAGGAGGTTCACATACTTGACTAATTAGTTTGAATTAGTCAACAGGACTTTGCCCTGCTGCTTATCAAGTGGATGATCATTCTCTTCTCTTCCCTAGGGACTTGGGTGTTTTTTGAAGTTCTGAGCTTGAGCGTGGAACTGCTCAAACTCAAAAAAAAAATAAAATTATATATATATATATATATATATATATATATATATATATATATATATATATATATATATATATATATATATATATATATATATAAAGACTGAGAGAGAGAATGAGAAAAATGCTGTGAAAAAGGTCAGAGAGAAATAAAGTCTCTGGTGGTACACAAGCTAACAGAACCTTTTCAAGTTAGCTTCAGCTAGCCTCTCCACAACTAGACCATTAGTTGTTTGTGGCTCAGGAGGTAGAGCAGAACATATTTCATCTATCAGGAAGTTGGTGGTTTGAACTCCCAGCTGCTTCAGTGTTAGTGTCATGCTGAAGTGTCCTTGGACAAGATATTGACCCCCTTAAAGTTCCCTGGAATGGAACTAAAACATTTATTTTATGTTTTATCAAATTCTCAACACAATTTTGCAATAGCCTTTGAATGTCAAATTTATAGTCAAGAAATGACCTGGCCATATCTATTCTCCACATTGGACAAATGATTTATATAATGCTGTGACCACTTCTCAACCTCAAGTCTCAGGGAAACTCATATTATTTGCTTAATTTTTCCTCAAAGGCATCAATACTCATGAAAGTAATTATATAATGATTATAAGATGTATAAATTCTTTGTTTAAAGTAGTGGTCATAAAACAGCTAAGAATGGGTTTTATCACTAAAGAAATGGGATAAAAAATGCTTTGCCAGAAAAATAAGGTATAATATCAGCTGATTTAATTGCAACAATATCATCAGATTTCTGAAATCCCTATTATTTGAACTGTAATAAACACATTTAAGCAGACAGAGAAACATGCAGACATAAACGCATAGACTCTGCTTCTTTGCAGATGTTGCACTAACAAGTGTCCCCCAATTAGTCATTCCCTCTCCTTCTGCCTGCTTTCCCTTTTTTGTTCTTTCTTTCTCACTTTAGGACACTGCCGGAGGCTGACCAAGATAAAGTTTTGACTGGCAGGACCATTTGTTTTAATCAGGTGTTTGCAGACATTTCATTGACCTCCATTAGTTGAAGTTTTAATTGAAATTAACCCCCACTACTACCCCAATTAACCCATGTCCCCCCTGAATGGCACCTGCCCTCATCCTGAGCATCTGTTTTGGGATGGGGGGGAATGGGAGCCAGAACAGCACAGTGGAGGGGAGGCAAGATATGCCAAGGATGTGGTGTTGTCAACCAAGGAGAGGCTGCATCCAGTTGAATGCATCCTGACTGCAACTGGCTCACCATGAAAGCTCCAGAGGTGGCCTTCTGCCTCTCAGTCTATGACATAGCTGTACAGGTGGCTCTGTCTTGGCCAGCAGGAAGTGGGAGGAGATAGGTAGAGGAATGAACCCAAACATGGCAGAAGTTGATAATATTCCATTGGGGGACAGACACCAAAAGGAAAGATGGAGGAAGTGGGCAGGGGGAGGGATAGATGGTAATTACTGTACAGCACGCTTTCTATCTTAAGCCCTTCTGCAGAAGATAAGAAAGTGTGGCTAAAGTACTGTGTGTGTGTGTGTGTGTGTGTGTGTGTGTGTGTGTGTGCGCGCGCGCGTGCGTGCGTGCATACACGCACATCTCCAGCACCTTTTTTCTTGCCTGTGGAAGGTCTAGAGTGAGGCATCTGTTGAAGTGGCCGCCCCAGTTCACTATTGTGTGTATACATTGAGTGTGTTTTCTTAGCCTTTCTCCATGCCTAAGTGTACTTGTACAATTAGAGCTTTAACGTGACAACAGACAGAGCACACATGTAAGAGCAGAATCACTGCACTAAACTGATGTCCTATATGGAATAAGCATAGCAAAATGCACACTGATCCTATTGATGTGTAGTTTGTGATGTTACATGGGATGCTGAGAGCTATGAGACAGCAGAAGAATCGAGTGTAGGAGGGAGGAACCGAGGAGTGTAAAAGGAAAAGGGTTATGTAGAGATTGAGTACTGTGAAGGACAAAGAGGCAAAAGACCTAACCCTCCTACCTACTGCCACCATTAAGGACCATCCCTCATGTAGGACCCCCCCCAGTGTTGGCCTGTCTATCCTCCCCACACGCATAGAAAATGTGCCACTGTAGGCCTTTGGTCTCTAGCCAGAATGTGTATGAGCATGGGTGTGTGATGCACTGGGGAATGTAAAGTGTCAGTCCCAGAATAAAATATACCCTTGAGCAAGGTGGTCTCAACACTTTTCCCTTGGTTTTGGTATTTCTCAGTCTTGCTGTTAGCATCATTATTGGATCCAAAAATTTGAAATGCCCTTTTTCACATCAAATATTCATTGGGAATAAAATGACAATGACAATAGCTTCCCATGCTTTTGACAATTCCTAACAGTGTGTCACAATAATTTTCCCGATAAATCCAAACTTTGAAAAAGAAAGTACTATTTATACCACAATGAGAACACCAGAGTTTTAATGTTATTATTTTAAAATAGAAAGGTAAAGTCAAATTAATACAATACCATACCATGCTGTATATATAATTATGTACACGTGCTTATATGATGTATTTTTTTCCTTGTTTGGTTAATAGGCATTAATGACCACATGATCATGATTAGATGTTG
The DNA here is from genome assembly GCF_007364275.1 of Archocentrus centrarchus. Lineage (NCBI taxonomy): Eukaryota > Metazoa > Chordata > Actinopteri > Cichliformes > Cichlidae > Archocentrus > Archocentrus centrarchus. Next base: position 2,592,429 of record NC_044358.1, read on the forward strand.
GCGTGTATATTTAGCGTGTTCCCTGTAATGTCCTCTATGTCTGAGGAAGGGCAGCTATGGCCAAAACCTTACATTATGGTATTCTATTAAAAGCTATTCAGGAGCTTTCCCTGGTGTGCAGACTCTACCTTTCTTTCTACTTATCTCCATTTATTATGTTAAAATAAACATTTTATTTTCCTAAAGCCACATCTTTTAGCTACTGTCATGCCTAACATACATACAGTATGGATACAATTAGATTTGCTCACTACATTGTTTGAAGAAGACCTGGTAATGGTAATAATAAAACATAATTTAACAAATGGTGAACAGATATTTAATAAAACTTTATTAAATAGTTCTTTTACTATTAACAATGAAATAATAATTCACAATGATTACAATCATGAGTTATGTATGTTAGTTTATATATTTTTCTTATTAGTTTGGCAATCGAAAAATAACTACTTTAACAGTTATATATTATATTATGTGTTGTACATCAGATAAGAAAAAGTAGCAATTACTGATTAGTGGACTTGTTTTAAATCTTGAATTAAATACTGCTATTTTGTCAAAGCTGCTGACATCTCAAAGGTATACTGTGATTTATGTGTTACAGCAATAGTGAGACTGCTCTCATGTTTAAGTCTTTTTTAATATATTATTTTGGACTTTTTGGCCTTAATTTTGATTTAACAGTAGAGAAAAGACAGCTTCAAACAAACCGTTCCTCTGCAGATGATCAGTTAGCTGTTTTACAACTACTCTTTCAAGAATCTTTGAGAGAAAAGGAAGGTTGGAGATTAGCTTATAAGATAAGACAGGTGGGTCAAGCAATGGCTTTTACATAATGGTTTGTTTACTCCCACCCTGACAGCCTGTGATATGCAGCCCATTAATAAAGATAGATTGATCATATTTAAGATCAAAGCATTAATTAATGGCAGGGCTTCTTTTAGCAATCTTGTATGAATGGGGCCTAATCGACAGATTGATGGCTTGGAGGAAATAACTATTGAAGTTAAGTCAAAAATATATAAATATATATTACTAGTACTGAAAGTAGCTGAACAAGATGTTTCTTTGAGATGGTTATGAACAAATTTTTTTCCCTAATGATTAAAATTTTGGCTACTCTAAATTGCCCATAGGTGTGAATGGGAGCGTGGATGTGAGTGTGAAAGGTTGTTCGTCTCTGTGTTAGCCCTGTGACAGGCTGGCGACCTGTTCAGGGTGTACCCTGCCTTTCGCCCTATGATAGCTGGGATAGGCTCCAGCCCCCCCGCGGCCCTGAATAGGATAAGCGGAAGCGAATGGATGATTGGATGGATTAAAATTTTATTTGTGAAGAAATTCATGAAGTCACTACTAGTTAAGGTTAAAGAAAAACTTGGCTAAACAGAGCTCCGACTGTTAGCCTGGCTACAGTGTTCAAAAGAAACCTGGGATTGTTCTTATTTTCTTCAACCAGTGACGAATGGTAAGATGTCCTAACTTTATGGAGAACTTTATTATAGAGCTACAAACTTTTTTCAGGCTACATGAATGTCTACTAAATTACTGAGATGCCATTTCCTCTCCACAGGTTATCTGCTTTATGCAGTTTGTGAGTTATACTAAGGAGTCAGGCACTGATTGAGATAGTACTCAGCCTTAAAAATCTTAGAAACATGGTGTCTGACCAGATACTTATACTCTGGATGGCACTACCTTGGCCTCCAGTAACACTGTGAGGAATGTTGGAGTCATTATTGACCAGGATATATCTTTCACTTCACAACAAATATGTAGAACTGCTTTCTTGCATTTGTGCAATATCTCTAAAATTAGAAACAGCATTTCTCAGTGATGCTGAAATGCCAGTTTATGGATTTATCACTTCTAGTCTGGACTATTGTAATTCATTGCTATTGGGACGTCCTAAAAGCTCCCTGAAAAGCCTTCAGCTGATCCAAAATGCTACAGCAAGCGTACTGACAGGGACTAAAAAAGAGAGCCTATTTCTCCCACACTGGCTTTCATTCTTTGGCTCCCTGGAAAATCCAGAATTGAATTTAAAATCCCTCAACTTGCATACAAGGTCTTGAATAATCAGGCCCTATCTTATCTTAAAGACCTCATAACACCATATCACCCCAACAGAGTACTTTGCACTCAGGCTGTTGGCTTCCTTGTGGTTCTTATGGTATTTAAAAGTAGAATGGGAGGCAGAGCCTTCAGTTTTCAGGCCCGTCTTCTGTGGAATCAGCTCCCAACTTGGATTTGGGAGACAGACACCTCTACTTTTTTGATTAGTGGTGGGATGTGTTAATGATGGGCAGGAGTAAAAGTAAAGAGCACTAGTAGATGATTTTGTGGAGTAGTTGGGAGAAATGATCTGTTTCTGAATGTGGAAAAGACCAGAGTGATCAGGCTCTATTTCCTGATCATCCCATAAGGAAGCTGAAATCCTTTCATGTTGCCACAAAACGATCAACATTTTTCTGTCACAGATAATCTTGGCCACTCTCTCACTGCACAGGCAGTGGAACACCTTCTCCAACAGACTGATTCAGCTCCGCTGCCACAAGGACAGAAAAAGGAAATCTTTCATACCACATGACATCACCCTCTGCAATGAAATATATCTGCCTAGCAGAGAATCATTTGCAGATATTATTTTCATACATCTATACATTCACCCATCTACTTTCTTTCTTCTGCTTAATGAATTCAGGGTCACATGGGGCTGGAGCCTATCCAAGCTACCATTGGGAGAGAGGTGGGGTATGGCCTAGGAGGGTCGCCAGTCTGTCACAAGGCCAACACAGAGAGACAGACAACCATTCACAACCATTCACACTTGCATTCACACCTATGACCAATTTAGAATCATCAATTAACCTAACCCCATACATCAAGGCATAGAAATAAAGACCTAGATACAGAGACTGATAAAAATGTGCCAAATGAAAATGTCAACATTACCAGTGGTTATTGTTTCACTTAGCCTAATCAAGAAAGGGATGGAATTATACACCAACCAAATCCCTGGCAACAAAAATACAAGATACAAAATACAAGAACTGCAAAAAATAGTCCTGCTTTGTATGGTTCATGTACTGAGGAGCGCTATCAATGAAATAGCCCATCAACTTCAGGAACTTCAGGATATCAACTGTATGATATCCTGAAGTTCAAGGAATGAGCTTAGAATCATATGCAGAAAATGAGCAAAAATCTAATAATAATAATAATAATAAAAATAATAATGATGATTATTATTATTTCAATTGGTGTAACAAAAGAAATTGGGAAATAAATAAATAGAAAATATTGTATTGTTCATCTCATCATCTTATCTAAAGAAGGTGTCAATTCTGAAAAGCTGAGAAACAGTCATAAAGCCAAAATACTCTCCTGCTGGAGGAAAAGTGGAATTAGCTTGCCACTGTTTAATTGCTGGAAAACATTTTAGGCCACATTCAAATCAGCTGGTTATAATCTGATATAATGTTGTCTGAAATGCCAAAGCTCTGGCTAACAAAATATGTGCAATCACATACTCTGGATTGCTTACTATCATCAGGCAGCAATTTAAAGTGTCTGAATAAACATCCTACTTCCTTTTCTCTATTTTCTGTAAAAGTCACAACAACTATACTTATGTCGCGTTTCCATTTGTACCTACTCAGCGCGGGTCGGTCACGTAATTATGTAATTCAAAGTTTGTTTGATCACCCACCTCAGTGCTCAGTGTTAACCAGCTGTTCACGTCTAGTAGGGGCAGGTAATGGGTGCTTCAGCAGCGATCGCCCAGCAGTATAAGGTTAAAATATGTATGCTGTGTGCATGTTTCAGATGGCTCTCTTGTTGCAAAACTACTGCTGCAAACTGTCAGTCTAGGCATTCAACCGAGCCTCCCAGTGGTTTGCATGCCTCCATTTTCTTGCTGTCGGGTTTTACAAATGGTGCAGTTGATTCTGGTGAAGGAGTCACTCTCATGACTCAACTACTGACAACACTCCCTGGCCAATCAGTGGCATGCTGTTCTTCCACGTCGCATTTTCGGATCGCCTTGGATCACTTGAAACCCAGGCTGAGTTCTAAAAAAGTACCTGGTACCAGGTACTAATGGAAATGTCTAAAAACTGTGCCGAGTCGAGCCACACTGAGTAGGAACTAATAGAAACGCGGCATTAGTGGTCAAGTATAGAAATATTGAAGAAAGTCACAGGCTGAAAATTGATATTTTAAGTGTCATATACTTGAGTACTTATGATTTCCTTAAACAATTGTGTAATATTTAGGAATTCAGCACCATTAAACTGTTTAAGTTTCTTAGTTCAGCAGGCCTATTGGTGGTTAAATTGACAGATTCACATGATTATGACCTGGTAATGAAGATATTTTTATGTACATGGACAAAGAGACATTCTAGGCTGCAGTCCAAATCCAGATATTATTCTGAAACAGCAGGTTTGACTGCAAAAAGGATCATTACTGCACTGACACATTTCCAGAGCAGTAAACCCCTTCTTCTGAATATTATTAGTGACAGTGGCACATTTTGATGTGATTTGCTGCGCATTAAACCAGTCAATCTGCAATCCAAACTGAACCTTGTGGTTCATTATTGAACCTGAAGCAAAATGCTCCCATTAGCTTTGTAATACTAATCACCTTGTGACCTCTGACCTTGTTTCTGTAGGTCATATGGAAATTTAAACTTGGACTTCTTTTTATCATGACCTATGCTTTCTTCATAGTCTTGGTTCTTTGGAAAATGGTGAAACTTTTTGACAGCCAGGCATGTCCCCACCTTGGCGATGTCATCATGCCAATAAGGGGCCCCAGATGAGAAATAAACATGGGCTATTTTGTAAGGCACTGAGAACCCTCAGTGAAATCTGCAAATAAACCTGTAAGACAGAGACCTTAAACAAAGACAGGCTGAGGATTGAATATTGTTTAAAGCTATATGTGAAAATGTATGTGAACCTCCTGTGCACTCAGAGAACTTACCTGCAGATGCTTTCCCTGTTCTTAGAGTGAATCTCAATCAGGGGTTGCCATCGCTGCAGCTACATCTGCTGAGGAACAAATTACAGTTGGGGATTAGGATTGGGGGGGGGGCAACCCAGTGTTTTATCAGTGGGGCCGTGTTCTGTCTGGTGAGCCGCTTATATTTCAGGTAAACATAATCCAGATTCGGCTCTGGTGGTGGTAGATTCAATTAAGATACAGAGACAACTTTGTTAATGCAGCCGTATCTTAATACCCTGGCCACAGCTTGTAATGAATCTGGGCTCAGGGGTGGGAGCTGGGAGTCAGGGACAACAGAAGAGGACTGAGTGTGACAGTATCCTGTAGCGGTAGCTACTGGAGTTAAAGTCATCAAGCCAAGTCTTGCACTGTATGGGTGGTGAAACTCATAAATGTTGAGGGTTTTCATGATTGTCCTGCACATTAGATACTGATTTCATTACAAAAGGTAAATTTAACATCAGGATTTCCTAGATATTCTAATTCAGTGAAATGGGTTAAACTGACTCCATTTTCATGGGTCTGATGATTTTTTTGGTCCAAGTAATGCACAGATGATGGAATTCCAATGAAAAACAATACAATCCTACCAAAACCGCTTGACTTTTGCAGGAGGAGATAATAGGAACAACATTTTTTTTCATGTCTGAATGGCGTGGAGCAGGAATCAGAGATGGTTAGGATTGCTAAGGCAAAGAAGAAAGAAATAGCTAGTCTAAGTCCCTCCATCGTGAAGGGAGAGTGACTTGCTAAAATTATATTTTCAATTACATTCAATTTTATTTATATCATGCCAAATCAAAACAACTTCAAAGTTATTTATATTTAAGGCAAAGACCCGACAATAATACAGAGGAAACTCCAACAATAGAAAATTACCATTATGTTTTTGCAAACTCCAAATAGACGGAGTCATTTTCTGCGCAGACTCCGTCTATTTGGAATTTGCAAAAACATAATGGTAATTTTCTATAGAGCAACAACCAGTCCTCCGGTACGGTCTAACTAGCTGGTTTGGAAATCTAACAGTCAAATCCAAAACGCAAATCCATAATCTAATAAGAACAGCGGGCAAAATTCTGGGTCACACTCCCCCCAACCTTCAGGAACTTTTTGACCGAGCACTTATTGCACAGGCAAATAGAATCTTGACTGATAGCTCCCATGTTCTGCACACAGAGTATGTGTTGCTGAATTCAGGTAGGAGGTACAGGGTTCCTCTATGTAAATACAACAGGTACAAACATTCATTTATACCCCTATCAATTAAGCTAATCAATGAGCTAACATGATGAAGAAGTACACATAGTAAATTGTATAGGTTCTTAAATTGTATATTGATTAAAATGTATATTGGTTTTATATTTACAGTTCCATTTTTTTAAATGTAAATTATTCTGGGTTTTTTTTGTATTTATGAGATTGAGTGGTTGGTTTTTGTTCTGTTGTGCAGGGGTACCCTCTTCTTCTTCTTTTTAAACCAAGATAAATTTCTCCCAAGGGAGACAAATAAAGAATTTTGACTTGACTTTGACTTTGACTTGACAATCAGACGACCCCTATGAGCAAGCACTTGACAACAGTGGGAAAGAAAAACTTCCTTTTTGCAGGAAGAAACCTCCAGCAGAACCAGGCTCAGGGAGGGGCAGCCAACTGCTGCAACTGGTTGGGGATGAGGAGAATGAAAACAGAATGATTAAATACAAAGTAGTGTATAAACACATAGTGAGTGAAAAGAGGTGAGTGAAGAAAAAAAAAGCTAAGTGCATCATGGGAAGCCCCCAGCAGCCTAGGCCTACTGCAGTATAACTAAGGGAGATACCTGATCCAGCCCTGACTATAAACTTTAGCAAAGAGGAATGTTTTGGGTCTAATCTTAAAAAAAGAGAGGGTGACAGTCTCTTGAATCTAAACTGGGAGCTGGTTCCACTAAAAAAAAATGACCTGAAAGCTGAATGCTCTGTTTCCTGTTCTCCTTTTAAATAGCCTGAAATAACCTATGAAAGTACCTTTAAATACTTGCTGGTACTATGACAAAAACCATATATATATATATATATATATATATATATATATATATATATATATATATATATATATATATATATATATATATATATATATAAATTAAAAGCACTTGACAATGTGGAATATATTTTTTTAATTGTTAAGGAACTGAGATATTTCCGCACTGTACACTTAACACATCTGATGACCACCTCCACGCATTCTGGCTCTGTCCACCAATACAAAACATCTGGAAAGAAATAATTACCAAACTTTCTCAAACCTCAGTCCCCTTGGCAACCACTGTGTTTTGGAGGTAAATGCGCTCTCGTGTAGCATAAATGAAATCTCCGGTCATACGCGGTGCTTTCGAGCTTTGCTGTGTTGTTGAAATTGAGCAGAATAACATGAAACACAATTAGTTAATCTCTTGTTGCTTTTAATTGGGATATTTTGTAACGAGCAGACAGACATTAAACGTAGCGGTGAATCTTTTAAAGGCTGGCCATTAACAAAAGCCTCGAGCTCCAAGGGGAGAGAAGCTAGAGGATTGAGGCTCCAGCATAGCACGAACAGTTCAGAAACAATTTGAAATGAGAAAAAAGCTATTTATTAACTGATTAAGTCGTGTTTTAGACTGCTTATTGCCAGGGCTGGACTGGGACACAAAATCAGCCCTGGCATTTTTGGCTTAGACCGGCCTGCAACTATGTCTTAGTGTGGGCATACCTTTTGCTAAGAATACTTTTATACTTTTTTTTTACTTATTTTAGTAATGCTTAAATTGCAAAGCTTTTACGTATCATTTAGCTTTTTTTAAAAATCTGTCATTTCACTTGTTTGAGTGCTTTTTAAAACATGTTTAACCAGCACAGAGGCTACAAATTCAAACTACTGTGCAGCCTTTCAACAGACCTTTAACCTAAATATCTAAAATGCTATGATGTAGCCTAAAATGGACACTTGCTGCTCATCCAACACTTCTCGGCCTTGACTGTTTGCTATTTTATCAGATTAAAGTGTTGTAGCTGCCAGATTTTGGGAAGTATGCAAATGCAAATAAATATTGATATTAATCAATCGTGATCGCTCATCATTTTCATGTAATAGAGCTAACGTTACCTCCATCACCTCAAAGTCCCTCTATTATGCTAACATTACTACCTGCTTATGTACTACACTTTCCCCCTCACTCTGTCCCTCGGTTTCTCTTTCCAAAGCCTGCATCTCTGGCTGCTCCTCTGTCCGCTGCTGCTGTCTTCACCTACAGTGGAGCCGGCCCAAGCCTCGAAGGGGCCCTAAGCAAGATTTTATTTTGGGCCCCTTCATACCATTTCATTGTCCCCTGAACTTAATCTTTATTAATGCTGGAGGGTTAAAGTTGATTATTAATTTTTTTTTAGGATGTATTACTGTTTCAGCCTTTTCAATTCAATTTTCAATTCAATTTCATTTTATTTATACAGTGCCGACTCACAACAAACAGTCACCTCAAGGCACTTTATACTGTAAGGTAAAGACCCCACAATAATTACAGAGAAAACCCAACAGTCATCCTAATCTTAAAAATAGAGAGGGTGTCTGTCTCCTGAATCCAAACTGGGAGCTGGTTCCACAGAAGAGGGGCCTGAAAGCCGAACGCTCTGCCTCCCATTCTACTCTTAGGAACGACAAGTAAGCCAGCAGTCTGAGAATGAAGTGCTCTATTGGGGTGATATGGTACTATGAACCGATGAAGAGAAGCCAATATGGGAGAAATCTGCTCTCTCTTTCTAGTCCCTGTCAGTACTCTAGCTGCAGCATTTTGGATCAGCTGAAGGCATTTCAGGGAGCTTTTAGGACACCCTGATAATAACAAATTGCAATAGTCCATCCTAGAAGTAATAAATGCATGAATTAGCTTTTTAGCATCAGTCTGAGACAGAAATATTAGAGTGTAGCCTACTCATTAAATTAGTGTTGTTACAAGTGTACAAATCTGGACAGTTAGAATAGTCTCTTCTTTCTTTTAGGAAATTGGCATTTGTAAAAAATTAAAACAAAACAAAAAAGTTTCATGACAAATGTCGGCTGCATAGGGCCCCCTGGTGATCAGAGGGCCCTATGCAGCCGAATATGTTGCCTATGCCTCGGCCAGCTCTGCTTTTGCTGGAGCATTGCTGTTACAGACGATGTGGAGGCTACAGCAGCGAACATGTCTGTGATCTTTACACATTTTGTAGCATCTACAGTGACACTCTTCACTTTCTTCGCAGGTAACTTCTCCGCACCCCGTTTCTGACGCTTTGGTTTCTCCATGTTTCCTCTCCTTTAACACATGCGCTCAACACTGAAACTACTAGCGGAAGTTACAGGGCACCACGCATCCTATATCCTGATTGGTTCTGTCCACTGTCTATATTGAAGATGGGCCAATGGGCTGCCCCCTCTAAATTGTGGGCCGTTCTCTTAGAAAAAAAACGGGAAGAAAAAAAAATCCAACAGCATCGGCCCCTGTGGACTGTCGGCTCACCGGGCCAATACCCGGTACGACCGATTACTAGTCCAGCCCTGCTTATTGCTAGCGAATCTATTCTGACCCAAAGTGTAGCTGTGACTGGTTCTGAATGACAGCTTAATAGCAGACAGCCGCTCCCCCTCTTCCATGTACTGCATACTGGTGCAGAATCTTTTAGTGGTACGCAGTACCGGACTGTACCGGCTTACTTTCACCCCTGAAGATAAGATGGGATCTGATTATTCAAGACCTTGTATGTGAGGAGAAGGATTTAAAATTTGATTCAGGATTTAACAGGGAACCAATGAAGAGAACCTAATATGGGAGAAGTATGCTCTCCTTCCATTCCCTGTCAGTACTCTCGCTGCATTATTCTACATCAACTGAAAGCTTCACAGAGAGGTTTTTGAAAAACCTGATAATAATTAATTACAATAGTCCAATGCACAAACAATTTTTTCTGCATCACTCTGAGATAGGATGTTTCTAATTTTTTAGATATTGTGCAAATGCAAGAAAGCAGTCCTATGTATTTGTTTATTGTGCACATTGACAGACATTTCCTGGTCAAAAATGACTCCACATTTCCTCACAGTGTTACTGAAGGCCAAGGTAATGCCATCCAGAATAACTGTCTGGTTACTAAGATTTTTAGGGTTGAGTATAATAATTTCAGTTTTATCTCAATTTATCTGAAGTTTTATCTGAATTTAGAAGCTGGAAATTAAGGGTCATTCAGTCCTTTATGTCTTTAAGACATTCCTGCAGTTTAACTTATTTATGTGTGTCACCTGACTCCATGGATAGATAAAGCTGGGCATCATCTGCATAACAATGAACATGTATGCAATGGTTTCTAATACTGCCTAAGGGAAGCATGTATAGTTCTGCTGGGTCAAGTGATTGCTTTTTGTGATCAAATTTTTATTGCCTTTATACAAATATAAACATGTAAGCAGTAAGATCAAGAAGTACAATCAAAGGTAGACAAAAAAGGAGAAGTAATAAATGCATGAATTAGCTTTTCAGCATCACTCTGAGATAAAATGTTTCTAATTTTAAAAATATTGTGCAAATGCAAAAACCCTGTCTGGGTCGTAGGTTGATTAATGAGCTGGAGTGAAAGATTGCTGCCACTCCTCCTGCTCAGCTTGCGCGTCGACGATTCTGACAGCTAGTATGACTCTGGTTGTCATGGTTCTGGGTCTAGAATCAGTGCCTTTTGTTCTTATTCTGATTCTTAGTTTAGTTATCGGAGTTCTGTTCTGTGTCATGGTTTTTCTATTTAGTTACTGTCTCCCTGTGTTCCCGGTGTGTGCCTGCCTCCTCATGTATCAAGTCAGCGTTTCTGTTTGTTCAGTTCCTGTTTTATTTTCCTAGGTTCCTGTTCCCTGTGTGTTGTGTTCAGTTTTACTTTCTTTGTTTCCCGCCCAGCTTTTCCCATGTCCTTTGTTGTGACATTATCATTGCTTTTCCTATACTAAAATTATAGATCCATGTTTTATTGCACAGAATAAAATTTTATGGTTAAAAAGGTAAACAAAAACAGCAGATCCAGCACATGCGATCCAGTTTTGACTGTAAAATGATTTGAACAACGCCACGCAGCGCGGCGTCAACATTGACGTACTCAATGCAGCACTCAATGCAGCATTTATGTATATATATATATATATGGTAGTAACTATGCATAGCGGCAGGAACAGGAAGTGATACAATACCACAGTGATCCAATAGCAAGCCAGCTTCAGGACAAAAGGTCAAATTATAATTTGAATTAATCAAAATTCTTTTGGGAAAGCTACCACATTATGAGTTGCTAGAGAACAAACATTTTAGTTTTCTGTTTTTATACAGTGCTGTTGTATCAAAAAAGCCAACCCCCACAGTAATAATTTAGCTTCTCTAAAATGGATTGTGGCTATGGCTACAATGTGCTTTAGAGAGCCGTAGTAAGAATAATTGTCAGATTGTGGTTTGTACATACAGTTTTGTATTTGACACACTTTCTTTACATATACATATGCTTATGTTTGCTCGACTTAATTTGCCCAGCTGTGGATAGCACAGCTCTAAAAATTCTCACTACTGAGCATCTTGTCCATGTTTTTCTGTCTCAGCACAGCACCTACTATAAGAGAAGAGGTTAACTGATTATGCAAGACAAGTGCGCCAGTCTCCTTGGCTAGCACTGCTTCCAAACCACACCATTCCACCTCTCCTTCCCACAATTGTGCCAGGAAGCCACACCCTACCGCCACACAGATCCTTTATATTGCTCTATAGAAACGCATGACAGAAAATGTGAGAAATACAAAACTTTGTGGACTTTCAGCTTTTGCTGGCCATACTTAACCTTCTTTTTAAGGCAGGCTATTGCTCTGCTACCTTGAATACACAAGATAACTAATTTGTTTTGTTATTTATTTATTTATTTATATACATTTATTGACAAGAAATTCAACCCCGCATGTCTTTGATGTTGAGTTAGATCCCAGGACCCCCTTGCTGTGAGGTAAAAATGCTAACCATGGAGCCATCATCATACAAAATCTACACAGATGTAACAAATAAATCAGTGCATGAAATGTTATAGTTTAAAAAATCTTAAAGTTCAGTAAGACAGAGAGGATGCAAGGGATACACCCTATTACCATTTCCCTGAAGTAAAGCCAAAATATTAGAGAAATTGGTCCTGTCATCTTGCACTGCTTACATTATTTGTAACTACAGACTGTGCTGTGCCCAGAGACCTAGGGGTAAACCCGCAATGCCAGGCTAAAAGCATAACCAGTTAAAGGGGAGAAAGTTGCCTATCTAGTTAGACAACTGGCAGCTAATTAATATTTTTTGTCTAGAGAAAAATGAAAAAAGTATAGTAACCTTCCACATCACTACTGTGCAAAGCCTACTTTCACAGCAGTGGAATTAGGATATAATTTGGTATTTGATTTAAGTCTACTATAACTGTCAGTAACACTTTATGCAAAGCTAATCAACTCTGGATGTCAGATATGAGGGCCAAAGGAAGTCTTTGTCTTAGAAGACCTATTAAATATTAAAAATCCCCCACACTGCTATTGCTGAAACAACAGTTTTGGCAGGTGATTTAATGGCATGATTCGTGAAGACATTTCCTGAATAGCATCTATGAGAGCTGCACAGTCCCAGTGCTTTTTTGTTTTTTTAAGTCTGGTTCACTGGCTCAACAATTCTTGCTCAGTATCAGCTGAGAGACAGCCACCCAGAGACACATGCAGTGAACAGACGGCCTAACCACAGCATATCTTATCCCTCTGGATGTTAATATTTATTGATGGCACTAGGCTGGTGTTAGAACATTAAAAAGGGGATCGGGAAGAAGAGCTCTGCGGACTTAAGCCCTGGGAGGCCATGGCGACTCAAAGTCTTATTCAGATGATGTGCCGTGAGATACTTGTCCTTGAAGAAAAGGAATTAGTGTCTGTGGAAGTCAAATGAAAAGTGGAGAGAGAGAAAAAAGAGTAAGGGTGAGAAAAAGATGGGAATAGAATGTATTTGACAGAACAATGTGTGTATGTGGATTTGTGAATGTGTGTTTCCATGCATATGTGTGCAGTTGTCTGCAAGAGATAGAGCAATACAGACAAAGGGCAGAGAGAAAGGCAAAGTATGACTTCCTCACACAGAAAGATATGAGGCAAAAAGCAGTGTTGGTACAAAACTGTTACCACAGGTCCAAGCAGACAATCCCCTCTCCAGGAAACACAGATCAAAGCAGATTTAAGTAGTCAAGACTTGTTCTGTGCCATTCCAACCGGCAGTCTCGACCCTCTAGCTATTCTTTCCTCTAAGATCAGTTTGGAGGTGCGACAAAATTTTGGAATTGAGTCACGGCAAAATGTGACAGAGACCCCGGTGTTCCCAAGGAGCAGCAATGCGCTCCAGCACTGATATTTTAGGGAGGTTGCTTATCAAAATGTGAGAAATACATTTAATTTAGCTTGTTTGTGAGGACAGCTGAAAGGGTTAGTTGATGAATGGTGGTCTGATGTTTGAGAATGTTTCATTTTTGCCAGATATGTCTTTATAGGAATTATAAAATAAAATATTTGACTTTCCTGATTTGTTTTTTTAGATTTGTTTCTGTTTTTTTCATCAGACATGTGACTCGAATACTGCTTCCCTCAAGATATTATTGTGTGGTCATGAGTTAGTGTTACATCTGTGGTTTGCATGCAGGTGATACATTATGATCCATGAAGTTGCATTCATTGATGCAGTGGGTGTGACGACCTGGTCCGTGCCTGATTGGCTCTGGATGAGGACCGTATCTACATAGGTGGCCAGACAGACTGAGATGGAGGAGGGGAAAAGATTACATTCCCAAGAAACGAACTAGCAACAGCAGTGAACGCGCGTGTGTTGTATGTGCCAGTCCTGTGAAGAGCGAGTAGGGGCGAGCTGCCGTTTTGTTTGTGTTTCAGTTTTCCCCTGTTTTGCCACAGGTGGGGAGGTAAGACCGTGTCTTTGTTTTGTTATTTTTGGTACAGGTTAAAATCCGAATTACGTTAGATTTTAATTCCTGTTTTGTTTGTTGTGTTGGCTGTCACTTGCCCTGACACTAAAGCTCTGTGTTTCCTGTATGATCAATAAATCCCTAATGTTCTTTCTAAGAGGTGACCTGTGGCTGCTTGGGATCCTGGGAATGAATGATGCCTTTTTCATGTTGCACTCCGAGCCCTTAGACGGGGTGTAACGGCAGTAATGTGCAGAAATTAGATTTCATGATCAGAACTTATTAAGGCATCATAATATGATAACTAAAAGGTGCCCACATCTTAATAATGCCTTGTCATAAGCTACTGAATCTGTTCTTTATTGACTACACAGACTGAGCTAACCTGTTATCACACGTGGAGCACAGATAATGTTGACAAGTGTTGTGTAATGAACATAGTTTCCAGTATGCTGAAGAAATACTTTGACTCCTTAAAATCTTCTTCTATTGAAGTGTACACATAAGTTCCAAAAGGAAGATCTGTAATCTCTCATCTGCTTTCCTGGATGTTTATTCTTCATGTCACTTCCATTTTCACATGCTGTTCATTGTTCAGGCCAATCAGCCTCCACTCTGCGTACTGTAAATCTCACTGCTTACCTGTCAACAAACCTAAAATCAGTAAAAAACTATTTAAGCATAAAAAAAAAAAAAAAAAAAAAAAAAAAAAAAAATAATAATAATAATAATAATAATAATAATATAGATTCATCAACTGCACCAAAGAATAAAACAATTAAATGTGGATTGTTAAACATTAGGTCTCTCTCTTCCAAGTCCCTGTTAGTAAATGATTTAATAATTGATCAACATACTGATTTATTCTCCCTTATAGAAACCTGGTTACAGCAGGATGAATATGTTAGTTTAAATGAATCAACACCCCCGAGTCACAGTAACTGTCAGAATGCTCGAAGCACAGGTCGAGGAGGAGAATTGTTAGATTCAATTGGCTTCTCTCAAAATGTAAAGGAGCCCACGCACCACTTCATCATACTCTGGGTCTTGTCCTAACATATGGCATAGAAACTGAAGACTTAACAGTATTCCCTGAAAGCCCCCTCCTGTCTGATCATTTCTTAGTAACATTTACATTCACTTTAATGGATTACACAGCAGTGGGGAATAAGTTTTATTACAGCAGAAGTCTTTATGAAAGTGCTGTAACTAAGTTTAAGGATCTAATTCCTTCATTGTTATGCTCTTCAGTGTCAACACAGTGCAGAGCAGCTACCTAAACTCTGCTCCCAGTGAGGTCGATTATCTCGTCAATAGTTTTACATCCTGCGTACGACTTTGGATACTGTGGCTCCTCTGAAAAGGAAAGCTTCAAATCAGAAGTGCCTGACTCCGTGGTATAATTCGCAAACGCACAGCTTAAAACAGATAACCTGTAAGCTGGAGAGGGAATGGCGTCTCACTAAATTAGAAGATGCTCATTTAGCCTGGAAAAAGAGTTTGTTGCTCTATAAAAAGCCCTCCGTAAAGCTAGGACATCTTACTATTCATCATTAATTGAAGAAAATAAAAACAACCCCAGGTTTGTTTTCAGCACTGTAGCCAGGCTGACAAAGAGTCAGAGCTCTGTAGAGCCAAGTATTCCTTTCACTTTAACTAGTATTGACTTCATGGATTTCTTTACAAATAAAATTTTAGACATTAGAGAAGTTCAGTAGAGAAGTTTAGTAGTTACAGATCCCATTCCTACTAGACTGTTCAAAAAAGTCCTTGCGTTTATTGATGCTTCAATCTTAAAAATGATCAATCTGTCTTTATTAGTTGGCTATGTATCGCAGGCCTTCAAGGTGGCTGTAATTAAACATTACTTAAAACGCCATCACTGACCCAGCTGTCTTAGCTAATTATAGGCCAATCTCCAACCTTCCTTTTCTCTCAACGATTCTTGAAAGAGTAGTTGTAAAACAGCTAACTGATCATCTGCAGAGGAACGGTTAATCTGAAGAGTTTCAGTCAGGTTTCAGAATTCATCACAGTACAGAAACAGCATTAGTGAAGGTTACAAATGATCTTCTTACAGCCTCTGACAGTGGACTCATCTCTGTTCTTGTCCTGTTGGACTTCAGTGCAGCTTTGATACTGTTGACCATAACATTTTATTACAGAGATCAGAGCATACTATAGGTATTAAAGGTACTGCACTGCAGTGGTTTGAATCATATTTATCTAATAGACTGATTTGTTCATGTAAATGGGGAGTCTTCTTCACACACTAAGGTTAATTATGAAATTCCACAGGGTTCTGTGCTAGGACCAATTTTATTTATATCATACATGCTTCCCTTAGGCAGTATTATTAGAAAGCATACATACATTTTCATTGTTATGGAGATGATACTCAGCTTTACCTATCCATGAAGCCTGATGACACACATCAATCAGTGAAACTGCAGGAATGTCTTAAAGACATAAAGGCCTGGATGACCTCTAATTTCCTGCTTCTAAATTCCTCAGAGTACTGACAGGGACTAGAAAGAGAGAGCATATTTCTCCCATATTGGCCTCTCTTCACTGGCTCCCTGGAAACTCCAGAATAGAAATTAAAATTCTTCTCCTCACATACAAGGTCTTGAATAATCAGGCCCCATCCTAAAGACCTCACAGTAAGTACCATATCACCCCAACAGAGCACTTCGCTCTCAGACTGCTGGCTTACTTGTGGTTCCTAGGATACTTAAGAGTAGAATGGGAGGCAGAGCCTTCAGCTTTCAGGCCCCTCTTCTGTGGAACCAGCTCTCAGCTTGGATTCAGGAGACAGACACCCTCTCTATTTTTAAGATTAGGCTAAAAACTTTCCTTTATAATAAAGCTTATAGTTAGGGCTGGATCAGGTGACCCTGAACTACCCCTTAGTTATGCTGCTATAGGCCTAGGCTGCTGGGGGGTTCCTGTATGACTCCTTGTGTTTCTTTTCATTCACCTCTTTTACTTTGTTTATACCCCACTGTGCATTCAATCATTAGTTATTATTAATCTCTGTCTCTATTCCACAGCATGTCTTTTCTCTCCCCTCAGCCCCAACAGCAGATGACTGCCCCTCCCTGAGCCTGGTTCTGCTGGAAGTTTCTTCCTGTTAAAAGGGAGTTTTTCCTTCCCACTGTCACCAAGTGCTGCTCATAGGGGGTTGTTTTGACTGCTGGGTTTTCTCTGTAATTATTGAAGGGTCTTTACCCACAATAAAAAGCGCCTTGAGGTGACTGTTTGTTATAATTTGGCGCTATATAAATAAAATTGAATTTAATTGAAAATTGAACTGTCATTCTCCCTTGCCATTTTGCCATTTTTCCATGATGGACCATTGGAGTCTAATTGCCAAATAGCTTCACTGAATTCTGTGTATCAATAAATCATGCTCCGTTCCTTCTAATGGTCTCTCCTTATTGAATTTAAATTTCAACATGCTTAAATATTTGCAGAGTACAGCCTTATCAACTTTAAAAGTAACTCCACTATAACATTTCATTTGATATGATATGTCATTTCCAGTTCATGATTAGAAGAAAAACACTGAGTAACCAATTACTGTACAGTGACTGCCTTTTTTTTAACTAAAAAAAATGTCTGTGGCTGTTTCAATGCATTACACATATCTAACTAGCCACTATCATCAGTGTTTTTTTTTTCTAAATCATTATTTATTATTCTTTGATTGTTTTTAAGAGCTGCCCCTAAAATTAGTAGACATATAACCAGCCTGAAATAAAATTCTCTTTAATTAATTAGCCTTGACGCATAATGCAAACAAAAATGGAAATACAGTATACAGTGATCCCTCATCTATTGCAGGGGTTATGTTCCAGAGACCCCCGCGATAAGTGAAAATCTGTGAAGTAGCGGTGTTATATTTATTATATATTTATTTTATTATCCTTTTATATTTTAAGACTTTATAAACCTTTCCCTTTCTCTTACTACAACTTAAAG
Source organism: Archocentrus centrarchus (assembly GCF_007364275.1). Classification (NCBI taxonomy): domain Eukaryota; kingdom Metazoa; phylum Chordata; class Actinopteri; order Cichliformes; family Cichlidae; genus Archocentrus; species Archocentrus centrarchus. The sequence continues at coordinate 2,610,425 of NC_044358.1, forward strand.
GATGAACATGATGAACTTTGTAGCTGTTCTGTACTGATGGCGATGAAGGTTGTGCAGTATCTTCGCCCTCGGCTGTTAATTCTGTTTCTGCTAAAGGCGTAGGCGCAACTTATCTCTTCGTCCGAGTGATGAACATAGTTATGAGGTGTTACAGAAATACCTACATACTGCAAAATCCCACAATATAGTGAAAACTCCTGAAAACAGAATTAGTAATATTTTTTAAAAAATCTGCGATACAATGAAGCCGTAATAAGTGAACCGCGATATAGCGAGGTACAACTGTACTCTTCAAAACCAGAGTTTGTATCATTCTAACAAATTTGAAAGTCAGTACAGTACAGTAAAGTTAAGTATGACCACCTTTATTCTCCAGCACAGCTTGAACTCTCTTCGGCAAACTTTCCTGTAATTTCTCTAAGTTTTCAGGGAATAGTTCTCCAGGCTTTTTGAAGGACTCTTGTTTGGATGATGGCTGCCTTTTGTTTCATTCTCTGGCAAAATGATCTCACAGTGCTTCAATAATGTTGAGTTGGAACTGGGGAGGCCAATTGACTGATAGCGTTCCATTGTTTTTTTATCCAATATGCTTTTACTGCATTAGCAATGTGTTTGAGATCACTGACTTACTGAAAAGTGAAGCCATTGCCAATCAGATGGTTTCCGGATGGTACTGCATGGTGGATCAAAATCTAATAATACTTTTCAGCGTTCACAATTCTGTCAATTTTGACAAGATCCCCAACACCTCTGATTGAAATGCTGCTCCAAACAATGACAGAGCCACCACCATTTTTTACAGATGGCTGTAGGTATGCACTGTTGTACGTCTCTCCTGAAATCTTCTGTACATATTGATGTTATGAACCAAAAAATTCAAATTTGGATTTATCACTCCATAAGACCTGCTGCCACAGATTCTGAGTCCAAAAAGTCTTCCATCTTACTATCACATTTACACTCAGGATTAATTGATTTGTGAAAGAGGACAGACAGGAAACCTTTTTTTAGTGAATGCAAGAAACAAAAGCAGTTGCTTTATATATATTCCTTTATTTTAACATTATAATATCTTCCTGTGAAATTACATTTTTGTTTGTCCATTAATTCAAATTTTTTCAGTCTGTTGTCAAAAGACTGTGTAATCTGTTTACAAGTGCAGCTGAGATATTGAAAGTGCATATCTAGAAAACATTATTATGACAAAAATCTTTTTGAAATAAGGCAGTCTGTGCAAACTGGTAATTGCATATCTTGAACAATACAAACAATGTCTAAGATGTCTGCAATAGAAACAAGGTGGCAGAAGATTACACATCTCCACTGCCTCTCCTTTAAGACAAGTCTACAGTACAATACAAGTTGGCAGGACAACCCAGAGTGCGATGGCTGAGGCTGCAACAGGATCACTGATAGTGAACAAAAGAGATAGCTGAAAAGATTGATAGAGACAGAATGTTTAGAGGGAGCCAGAATGATGCATATCCACAGAGCCAGCACTCAGTAGTAAGAGGGAAGAAGTTAGTGGGTAAATCATTATTTGTGTTGATGTATAGTGTGAGCACAGACATTCATTTTATTCTAGAGGGTAGAGCAGTGCATCACACACACACACACACACACACACACACACACACACACACACACACACACACACACACACACACACACACACACACACACACACACACACACACACACACACATTTTTTTCCCATTGCACAGTGACCTAAGAGTTCAAGAAATTAAACATGGGAATCACCACTTACCTGATTATGCACCAGTCACAGGCTAGTCATTACACTTGACCTGATTGGGAGCAGAAGAATCTGAACAGTGAGAGGGCTCTCAACCTGAACCTGACAAGACAGAGTGGTGATTGACTAAATCTGAGGCTGCACCTGATGCTTGGATTACAGACTAATTCTTCACTTTCTGTATTTATACCTACTAAACTGTGTTTTTCTGATGATTGCCATCAACATGTGTATTAGACCCCATTCCTACCAGACTGCTCAAAGAAGACCTACCATTAACTGATGCTTCAATCTTAAATATGATCAATCTTTATTAGTTGGCTATGTACCACAGGCTTTTAGGGTGGCAGTCATTAAACCATTACTCAAAAAGTCATTACTTGAACAAGCTGTCTTAGCTAATTATCGGCCAACCTCCAACCTTCCTTTTTTCTCAAAAAAGTTGTAAAACAGTTAACGTAATGGTTTATTTGAAGAGTTTCAGTCAGGAAGTGCAGCTTTCAATACTATTGACAATAACATTTTATTACAGAGATTAGAACATGCTATAGGCCATTCAGTCCTTGTACAACCACAGTGAGAGCTTGGTCCGTATAGCCGGTAATAAGTCGGATTTGTTTCCTGTGGGTGTTGGACTGCGTCAGGGCTGCCCTTTGTCACCGATTCTGTTCATAATTTTTATGGACAGAATTTCTAGGCGTAGCCAGGTGGCGGAAGGCTTCTTCCTTGGTGGCCTCAGAGTCTCATCTCTGCTTTTCGCAGATGATGCGGTTCTGTTGGCTTCATCAGGGGGGGCCTCCAGCTCGCAGTGGAACGGTTCGCAGCCGAGTGTGAAGCGGCTGGCATGAGAATCAGCACCTCTAAGTCTGAGGCCATGGTCCTCAGCCGGAAAAGGGTGGAGTGCCATCTCCGGCTCAGGAACGAGTTCTTGCCTCAAGTGGAGGAGTTTAAGTATCTCGGGGTCTTGTTCACGAGTGATGGGAGAAGGGAACGGGAGATCGACAGGCGGATCGGGGCTGCTTCTGCAGTGATGCGGACGCTGCACCGGTCCGTCGTGGTGAAGAGGGAGCTTAGCGTAAAAGCGAAGCTCTCGATTTACCGGTCGATCTACGTTCCTACCCTCACCTATGGTCACGAGCTTTGGGTAGTGACCGAAAGAATAAGATCGCGAATACAAGCGGCAGAAATGAGTTTCCTTCGAAGGGTGGCTGGCCTCTCCCTTAGAGATAAGGTGAGGAGTGCGGCCATCCGGGAGGGGCTCAGAGTAGAGCCGCTGCTCCTCCACATCGAAAGGAGCCAGTTGAGGTGGCTCGAGCATCTGATTAGGATGCCTCCTGGCCGCCTCCTGGGTGAGGTGTTCCGGGCATGTCCCACCGGGAAGAGGCCCCGTGGTAGACCCAGGGCACGCTGGAGAGATTATGTATCTCGGCTGGCCTGGGAAGGCCTTGGGGTCCCTCCGGATGAGCTGGAGGAGGTGGCTGGGGAGAGGGAAGCCTGGGCTTCTCTGCTTAGGCTTCTGCCCCCGCGACCCGGCCCCGGATAAGCGGAAGAAAATGGATGGATGGATGGATATAGGTATTAAAGGCACTGTGCTGCAGTAGACCCCAATTTGTTCATGTAAATTGGGAGTCTTCATGCACTAAGGTTAATTATGGAGTCCCACAGGGTTCTGTGCTAGGACCAATTTTATTTACACTATATATGCTTCCCTTAGGCAGTATTAGAAAGCATTGCATACATGTTCATTGTTATGCAGATGATGCCCAGCTTTATCTATCCATGGAGTCAGATGACACACATAAATAAGTTAAACTGCAGGAATGTCTTAAAGAAATAAAGGCCTGGATGACCTCTAATTTCCTGCTTCTAAATTCAGATAAAACTGAGGTTTTGCCCTACAAACCTTAGAAACATGGTGTCTAACCAGATACGTACTCTGGATGGGATTACCTTGGCCTCCAGTAACACTGTGAGAAATCTTGGAGTCATTTTTGACCAAGATATGTCCTTTAATGTGCATATAAAGCAAATGTGTAGAATTGCTTTTTTGCATTTGCACAATATTTCTAAAATTAGAAACCTCCTTTCTCAGAGTGATGCTGAAAAGCTAATTCATGCATTTATTACTTCTAGGCTGGACTATTGTAATTCATTATTATCAGGCTGTCCTAAAAGCTCCCTGAAAAGCCTTCAGCTGATCAAAAATGCTGCAGCTAGAGTACTGACAGGGACTAGAAAGAGAGAGCAGATTTCTCCCATATTGGCTTCTCTTCATTGGCTCCCTGTTAAATCTAGAATAGAATTTAAAATCCTTCTCCTCACATACAAGGTTTTGAATAATCAGGCCCCATCTTATCTCAAAGACCTCATAGTACCATATCATCCAAATAGAGCACTTCGCTCTCAGACTGCTGGCTTACTTGTGGTTCCTACGATACTTAAGAGTAGAATGGGAGGCAGAGCCTTCAGCTTTCAGGCCCCTCTTCTGTGGAACCAGCTCCCAGCTTGGATTCGGGAGACAGACACTCTCTCTATTTTTAAGATTAGGCTTAAAACTTTCCTTTATGATCAGGTGCTGGATCAGGTGACCCTGAACCCTCCCTTAGTTATGCTGCTATAGGCCTAGGCTGCTGGGGGGGTTCCCATAATGGTAAATGGTAAATGGACTAGTTCTTATATAGCGCTTTTCTACTCAGTATGAGCACTCAAAGCGCTTATACACCCTGTTTGCATTCACCCATGCACTCCCATTCATACAAGCACTTCCATTTTTCCGAAGCTAAGTGCTTTTAATTACCTAACATTCACACGCATTCATACTCCGACAGAACGGTCGGAGAGCAACTTGGGGTTAAGTATCTTGCCCAAGGATACATTGGCATGTAGCCCGGAGTAGCCAGGATTCGAACCGCTGACCTTCCGATCAGTAGGTGACCTGCTCTACCTACTGAGTATGCACTTTTTTTTTCATTCACCTTATTTACTTTGTTTATACTCCACTCTGCATTTAATCATTAATTGTTATTAATCTCTGGCTTTCTTCCACAGCATGTCTTTTCTCTCCCCTCAGCCCAACCGGTCGAGGCAGATGACTGCCCCTCCCTGAGCCTGGTTCTGCTGGAAGTTTCTTCCTGTTAAAGGGAGTTTTTCCTTTCCACTGTCGCCAAGTGCTGCTCATAGGGGGTCGTTTTGACTGTTGGGTTTTCTCTGTATTATTGTAGGGTCTTTACCCACAATACAAAGCACCTTGAGGCGACTGTTTGGTGTGATTTGGCACTATATAAATAAAATTGAATTGAATTGTTGCCATGGTGATTCCTGAAATTGGTGATCCATTGCGATTGGCATAAATAGTGAACTTACTCTTCACCAAAAAAAAGCAAGAGAAATACACAGGCCTCTTACTTGCCTCCCTAACATAAACATAATGAAAGGTTTCAAAAGAAAGAGGCTTCCTGTCATGTAACGCTGTGTGTGGCAGGTGAGGACCCCAAGATGCAGACACTGGAGACAGACTTAAGCACAGGATCTCAGCTTTTATTGGTGGAAAACTCAGGGAACAGACTGGGCAGGCCAGCAGCAAAACTTAATCACAGAGGGAAACAACACAGCGAGGGCAACACTATGAAGACATCATGACAAGAACAAAGCGAGAACACAGACGGTATATACACAGCGGGTAATGGGCAAATAGGAAACAGCTGGGAGGGAAACACAAGAAGCAAAACTAAACCCAAAGCACAAGGACCAAAAGATACCAAAATAAAACAGGAAGTAACCAAAGACAAAGACCAGGACTAGGACACATGAACATGACACAAGGGCAGGAAATGAATAACACTCAAAATTCAACAAAAGACACTGGGTCAGTGGACCCAGGATCATGACACTTTCCACCCTGCATCTACCAGGACTGCTTTTTAACTCAGTTCAATTAAGTTTGCTTCACTTAAATTCAATTCAATTACATATACATAGCCAAATCACAACAACAGTCCCTTAAAGGGACTTAATATTGTAAGGTAAAGACCCTACAATAATAGACAGAAAACCCCAAAAATCAGACGATCCTTTATGAGCAAGCACTTGACAACAGTGGGAAGGAAAAACTCTCTTTTAACAAGAAGAAACCTCTGGCAGAAGCAGGCTCAGGAAGGGGCAGCCATCTGCCGAGAGTGGTGGGAATGAGGTGAAAAGAAGAGAGCAGAGGGAGACAGGGCAGAAGACACAATGTGGAAGAGAACCAGAGATTAATAATAGTGATTTAATTCAATGTACTGGATAGATACAGAGAGTGAAAAGAGGTGATGAACACAGATGGCAAACAGAATTGTTTCCTTGGCCAGAAGAAAGGATGATAGTTGGATGGTTATTACTGTTGCCAAGAAGGTCCTGGTTTTGAATCCACCATTTGGCAGGCATCTTAATGTGTGGGGTTTGCGTGTTCTCCCTGTGTCTGCACGGGTTCTGTCTGGGTTCTCTGGCTTCCTCCAGCAGTCCACAGACATCCACTTAGTGGAGTTAACTGGTGATTCTCAATTGCCCATAGGTGTGAATGTGAACATATATGGTTGTCTGTCTCTCTGTGTTGGCCATACAACAGGCCGGCAACCTGTCCAGGGTGTACCCTGCCTCTTGCCCTATGGCAGCTGGGATAGGCTCCCCCACCCTCATCCCCCATGACCGTGAAAAAGATAAGTGCAAGATAATGGATGGATGGATAACAAAATAAACACACAAAAAAGAATATTTGTTTCCTAAAGTGTTTCAAGCAATATCTATCAGATGGACACAAATAGAAACATATTAAAATAATCTCAAAGTCATTATTTTCTTGAATAATTATATTCTGCACTGAGTGACATATATTTTTTTTAGACATCAACTGGTCTACATTTCTTCCTATGCCCAGAATGAGAGAAACACCCCTGCATGTGTCACCCTATTCTTAGAACACTCCAACTGTAAGAAACCATGCCTGGATTCTCCTCAGCCCCCACTGTGAGCTCCTCTATAACCAGAAGAGAGAGAGCACATCTCCCTCAGTGTGACAGGCTTGTTCTCTAGTGTTGTCCCCCAGGTGGGTTACCCTCTTGAAACAAACTACTCAACATCACTCTTCCCCCTCCATCCCATCACATGGAAGCAGACAGAGATAGGGCAATATTTTACACTTCTTTCATTGACGTTGCTGGCACAGTCTGACCAGTTGTGGGTTCACAGAAAGAGGATGGCAACAAAGACAGATGACCATAACCAGGTACCCTCTTCTACCACCTACCTCTGCCACCTGCCACCAAATATTAGGCTAACATCAGGAGAATTCATTACTTATCAGCCCCTCACCCTATTTTCTTATACCTCCACTCAAACCCTGCTCAAATGCCTTGTATCCTGTAATCCGACAGATTAATGGCAGAGCATGAAATGTAGCGTTTATGTCGACAAAAGTTTAGTGTTATAGGGAGGGAGTGGTGGGCAGGCTTTGGTGTGTGGATTACACCCTGTGAAACCCCCTTAATGCCAGTATAATTTGATGGAGCTCCCAAATTGCTGTATGCGCACTCTCTCCGTCCCACTTCTTATCCCCTCCCCCCACCCAAAGCCGACTTTCTTACCACACTTTTGAAGATGAAGATGAAGTTTGGAGAGGCGCCGAGACATGCTGCAAGGAGGGATGAGGAGTCACTGATGTTGCCTGGGATCCCTACCTCCCCAAGCTTAAGATCACAAAGCTAATGTCGCTGCACAGTTCGCTTCCTCTAGATTTGCATAATATACTGAGTCAATGTACTACAGGTGTATATACAGAACGTGAAACTTGGTGTGATTAGGTCACCTTGCAGCCATTTCTTTGAACCATTTATTTTGAACTAAAGTCATGCATGCTAAAATGTTAATAACAATAACGCTAAAAGGTTTGTGTCAGTTTTTTTCTGTATGTTATTTTAAGTTAGAATTTTATATTTCATAGGTTAAAAAAATAAAAAGCAAAAAAAAAAAAAAATAAACAGTAGTGCTGTGCTGAACAATTTAAGCGCTCTCTGTCTCCCTTTTTATTCTCTTGTTGAAAGTTCCATGGCTTCCTGTTGCCTCGGGTTCTCTGGGGTCCTTACCCCTCGGCTGGAGGGACTTCATCTAGGACCTCCCTCTCCCGTCTGCTGGGGTGGGTGTGCAGTTGTCGTTGGAGTGTGTGGCCATGCGTCTTCAGTGCTCTTGATGGGTTGCGGACGGCCCTGGTGTCCTGGATCTTTCCCTATCCGTCTCTGGCTTTTGGTGGGCGGAGCTGCGGCTTTCCACCCTCATTAGGAAGTACATTTCATGACATGGACACACACACACTCAAGCTTACTCGTGCAGGCATGGCATAGCAGGATTGTTGGTTTGTGTAGCCATGCTTTGTTTCTGTTTTGTTTTATTTTTACACAATTTTCCAGGTATTTTTTATTTTTTTGTGTGTTGTTTTTTCTTCCTTTACAAGTGCAGCAGTTGATGAACCATTGTGGTTTATTTATTGTGCTCTGTTCTTGCTATCCACTTTTCCTGTTTTCTTCTCTTTCTCTCTTTTTTTTTCCTCTTCTCTCTCAGTCTGTCAACTCTGGCATTACAAGGACACATGTATATATGTATGGGAAAAATAACACAAATAAATAAATAAATAAAGTGAAAGGACAAACATTAACAAGAGGAGCCCATAGAGAATCTATAGCACTCATCTTGGAAGAGTAAATATGTCTGGCACAACAGTGCATTCAGGTCACAATTCTGGTTGCAAAATCTGCCAGATATGACAGGCTTTAAAAAAAAAAAGGAAAAAGAAAAAAAAAAAGAGCATAATGCACAAAATGTTGTATTCCATAAGACATGAAAATGGTGAACAAGATGTCATTGATCAAGTGAGCAGGAGGGTTGTTTTTTTTAATAATATGAATTATATCACTGTTATGTGTTGGCTGTATGGCAGGCAGGGTAGGACCCAAATGCAGGACGCATGAAACAGAGCTGAAATTAACTAAGCTTTATTGCTGAACGTTTTTTCAATATCCAAAAACACAAAAATCCCAAATCCAAGGAAGGTCCTTTAACGTAATGCAAAGGCCTAGGAACAAAAAACGGAAAAACACACATCCAGCCTCAAGGGAACATTAAATAATGACATAACAAAGGACAGGGGGAAACACAGACAATATGTACACAAGAGATGATGAGGTTAAGAGGAAACAGCTGGGATGAGAACACAGGAAATAAAACTGAACAGAATAAACACAGAACAAATGATTACCAAAATAAAACAGGAAAAGACCAAATAAAAACAAACAGCACACAGGAAAAGACCAGGAAGAGAAACTAAACACAAGATGCAAGACAAGAGACTAAGACACGGGAACACAGGCAGGACAAGAGGACATGGGAAAAACTGGAGAACTGGAAATCCAAACATAACTAAACAATAACCGGAACATGACTCTAATAACTAAAGTAAGACCTAAAAAATACAACCTGGTAACCCATAAATAAACTAAGGCAAAAGCAAACTAAGAAATACAACTAGGGACATAAAACACTAACAGAACTTCAATTACAAAAACACTGGGCAAAAGGACCAGGACCACGACAATCTCAGCTTTCTTTTGTTTTCAATGTACCATTTTGCTGGCTTATTATCTGCTTATATATGTGCTATAAAATGTATAAACTACAGTGTAATAGGTAGTAACGCACTGTACTAAGATTAACCACAGGCAACATATGCTGCCTTTTACTTAGAACCTACTCAGCGCGACTCAATTTGACTTGACTTGGCATGACACGGTTTTGTTTTCTTTCCATTACAATTGTGTATCACCTTAATGTAAGGTAAGTCGATATAGCGTGTCTCTTTTTCCCTTGCTGTCAGGTTTTAAAAATGGCGCACTTGATTCTGGAGAAGGAGTCACTCTCATGACTCAGCTAGTGATGTCACTCCTTGGTCAATCAGTGGCATGCTCTTCTTTCACCTCACATTTTCGGATCGCTTTGAACCCCAGCTGAGTGGGTACTAACAAGTACCTGGTACCTGGTACCATGACCTAATGGAAAACCCTACAAACTGTGCCGAGTCAAGTCAAATCATGCTGAGTAGGTAGTAGTGGAAATGCGACAATAGTGCACAATAATGCTGAATGTAAATATGCATGACTATGATCCAATCTCATTGTACATCCTGTATAATGACAATAAAGGCATTCTATTCTATTCTATTCTATTGTTGGCGCTATGGCTGTTGCTGAAATGTATCTGGAAACAGGGTTTCCGCAGGGTAGTAAAAGGTAGTAAATTAAATGAGCTCAAATTAAGGCTATTAAAAGGTAGTAAAAGTAACAAACAGAATTTGACTTGGTAGTAAATTTTTCATCACCCCTTCAAATATATTTTGACTTTTCCATTGATGCAGACTTTTTGTTTTAAGTTCGTTTAACTATAAAATCTGTATAAAAATATAACTACTCAGCAGGACCTGAGGTGATGTTGATAGACTCGATTGGTTCTGCTGTCCGATTTGCTGTGCGCATGCGCGGTGTTGCAATTGCCTAATATGTTGAGACTAGCGAGTCATTTTGCGCCTTGTCATGGGAAAATATAAGTTTTCACAACTTTGGCTCGATGACCCGGGATTCAAAGACTGGCTTAAGCCGGTCACGGGGAATGATCGAGAGGCGTTTTGTAAAGTGTGCAGAAAAAATATAAATTTGACCTGGAACGGTGTGACAGCGATCAAATCACACCGAGCATCCACCATTCACCAGCAGCGGATTCACGCGCACGGGGAGCAGATCCCTATTTCGTTTTTTGGTGCTAAACAAAGCACTGCAACCTCAAGGTCAGCTACAAGCACAAGTATTGCCGTCACACCTCAGCAGCAAACCAGTATTACCAACAACGTGACGAGTGCCACAGACAGGCAGCAGACCCTCCTAACAGCTCAGAGCTGAAGTTCTCTGGTGCCTGAACACCGCAGCCAAGCATCACTTATACTCCTCGAACGACGGCATCGGGAAGCTATTCCAAAACATGTTCACAGACTCCGACATAGCCAAAAGTTTTGCATGTGGCAAGGACAAGACTGCTTACATGATTAGGTTCGGCATTGCACCTCATTTTATTAAAATGAGGTGCAAAGCCACTGTTAAAAGAGGATTTTCAATCAACAAAGAGGTGGAAACCTGTAACCTCCAGGAAGAATTTGTGGAATCACTGCAATTAGTCTGTGACTGGATCAGCAGCTGTGGGGGTGTTTTAAAAGTGCCTCTGACAAAGGAGCTCCTTGCCTCTGCTGCATCTGCAAGATCTCAGTACAGACTGCACCTGGAGAATGAAAGAAAAGAAGGAAAGTGCAGCACGTGCTCTGAAGAGGAAGGCAGCAGAGGAGCAGCTGTTGGACCTCAGAACCCAGCGTCGGCTAGTAAGCAGTGTCTGTGAGTCACTTGAAAGTTGGCTGAGCAGGCTGAGGGAAAGGCCGGGTCCGAAATGACTGAACTTCTCACAAAGTCCAACACACTTCATAGAAGAATAAAAGAAAAAAAAGAAGAGCTCTGCCAACTGGAGGAAAGTTTTGAGGAGAAGGCGTCACAACTGTTGTACCTGTGCCCCCCTTACCCCTTCTCTCTATCTCAATGTCTTGATTTTTCTTCTTTACTCTGCCATCTTCTTCCCCAAGAGCTCACTCTTTCACCCCACCTGTCTCCTCCTCCCTGTTGATTTGTCTCTTGCTTGTCTCCTGTCTCTGTCACACTCTGTGTGTGTCTGTGTGAAAGTGAGTATGTTTCTCTGTCCATATTTTCACTCTTCTGTGTCTCTCTAGCTGTCTCTCTCCTTTCCTCTGCCATCTCACGCCCCACAGCACGCTCTTTCTCAATCTGAGTGTAATATTAAATGGTATCAGCTGATGAATGATGTAATTGTACAGATGAAAGTTTTACCACTTTTCCTAAAATTGCGATGGAATTTTTCATTTTGAGGCACGTTCATGCTGCCGTCTGTTTGTGTTGGTGATGTTATTTAACTTACTTAGTTGCTTGATGTTATTCCTGCTGATTATTTAGTTTCAGGATGTGCCACGTTATCAATATTCTATTGGAAAATAAATCATCCGCTTGTGAAACTTGAATTTCATTGCATTTTGTTTATATTCTTAAAAAAAAACAAATTTCCAAGGTCTTCTTGAAATGCATTTGGAATATTAATGTGTATGAGGTCTTAGTCCAGACAAAGTCACAGTTACACCTTCAAGTAACTGGGATAAAGTTTTCTCTTGGGTGAGAGATGGGCTATCATCATACATGGCTTAGTGCTGTGAATCCACCGCCACCCCAAAAAAGGCTGCTGCTCGATTTTGTGCTGGTAGTAAAAATATTGTAGAGGTAGTAAAAATAGGTAGTAAACGGTAGTAAATTGAACTCTAGGATTCCTGTATTAACTCTGGGAAAGCAAGCGTGTCAGTAGGATGGGATTATTCCCCACACGTGTAAGAGTAGGCCTGCATCTTTGGGTCCCTCCTGTACAGTAGCATTTCACTGAGTCCTCAGCATAAATGTCTAGAACAGAGTCCCTCATATTTCTGGCAGATTTCTTTAGAGCATCATACACACGCACATACACTATTGTTGTGCAATCCCAGTGTTCTCTGTTAGACTTCCTATATTGTATCACATTTAAAATGGACCCTTCACTGACAGGACCCAGCAATAATTAATTCACTTTTAAATTTAGATTTTACCTTTTGTTTAAAAACATTCGCAGTGCCATTAAATAATCGTTTCATGCTTTCATGTTCAGAAACATTAGTCAGCAATAATCATCAAGTGCAAGCATCACTTTCTGTGTTCTGTTTTGCTTGTTAAATGTGCCCGACTTCTACTATATTTGCTGAAAGCAAAATAGCTATCTCAGTGTTTTACACTGATATAGTAAGTTTTTCAACTGCCATTTTCCCTCCACAACTTGTGAGCATCAAGATGAATCAGCATTGGTCAGAAGACGAAACAAACGCAATGCTTGTGATTTGGTCTTCATGGGAGATACAGAACAGATTAGAAAACTCCCAGAGAAAAGCAAAGGTTTATGTCGAGATTCAAGCCGAGCATTTCACAGTGGGTTTCAGTCAAACACACGATCAAATTATAAACCAACTGAAGAAGCTTAAGAAGGACAGGGACCACAAAAAAGAACTCTCTAAAAGTGGAGCTGGATGCAGCAGAGGTAGAAATACTGTGTATCTTGACGTGCTAGATTCTGTGTTAGAACATACCAGCAAATCAGCTTTGAACTCCACAACCGCTGTGCTCGAGCAAATGAGCAATGCAACAACGAATACCTCGGATTTAGGTAAGTCTACATATCATCTTTTGTGATGCTAAGTTAGTGGCACCTAGCTGTACACCATTAATGAAATAAAGTGGTGCTTTTTCATTTTTTTAAAGGTAAAACTTTTACGTTTAGCATTGTTGCACTAATAGCAGTAGCTGCTATTGTGTTAACACACTTCGTATTAGCACAGCGTGTCACGGTGCAATTGCTAAAAACAACACATTAGTAGCTTGTTGAAAATGAGTACAGTCAGGCTAAAAGTACATATAGAAGAACTTTGACCAACTGGCCACAGTGTTATTAAACTATGTAATAAATTTGATGTGAAACGGCATGATTGTCATAACTAAGATGTGTGTATTTCCTTCAGATACGTAAGCGGACTTCACTTGCAAATCTACACCCTCTTGCAGCAGTGTTGACCCGGCGGAATCGACAGCTTTGTCCTCTCCAGAGTGTCCGTCCAGGATTCGGAGAGGTAAATTAAATATACTTTAAATTTTACATTTAGGAGTTAACCCAGATAGTAAAATGACTCTGGAACGCATCCACCCTGGATGTATCACGGACTCCGTAATGTGTCCGCAAAACCGGTCCTGATCAGAGTCCAGTTGCACGGCGGGACGGATCCAGAATGGATCAGGATTATGGATAAGGACAAGCGCAGGACCGGACCTGAAATGGCTTCAGTCGTTTCCCAGCTCATCTGGCATGGATCCATTTTGGAGCTGTTTATGTAGTATGTCATCTGGCCCGGAGCTGCTTCGGATTTTTTAAACGAATGCGGCCTGGAACGCTCTCTGTGGCTTGTCCTCAGCTGTCCAGACAGCTAAAAACAACAGCTGGTTATAAGCTAACATTATGCCTGCTAACTTTAGACTCGAGTGTCCTAGAAACCCACTTGCTCTCTAATCCTTCTGATCACGTTATCACTTTGTATGAGTTTATTCTAAGTGTTGCAGGTCAGTGACGATGGATCCACTTCAGAGACAGTTTCACTAACAGAGGCTAACAACCAGTGATGTCAGTAACGCGTTACTTAGTAAGGCATTACTCTAATCTGACTACTTTTTTTTGGTAATGAGTAATGTAACGCGTTGCTATTTGCAGTCCAGTAATCAGATTAAAGTAACTTATCCAAGTCACTGTGCGTTACGTTTTTGTCATTTTCCTCAGTACAAAGATATATTTTTGCTTTCTTCTTGCGTCTCGGGGAGTGACGTCTAGCCAATGCGACAATTACGTCCCATTTTCAGCATGAGGACAATAACAGCACAGTGACTCAAACGTAAACAATGGAGGGAGGAGAGAGATAAGCGTTTTCTAGCTGAAATACAGGCACTATTGTGAGTCTGTGTCAGCTAAAGATGACAACATCAAGGTTAGTTGTGCACTCTGTGCTGGTGACGAAGTGCTATCTAGCTTCAAAAACACTACGTCAGATTTGAAGAAACATCTGGAGTCACGGCGCAGTCACACTTACAAAGCAAGTCCCACCAGGTGGTGAAGCAGAGCTGCTAATGCAGGAGACCCCCAGCACCCAAACAGCAAAAGCTGGACTTCGGTACAAACCGGTTAAGTGGGGGAGAGCTGAAGGAGCTGGTCGGACAGTATGTAGTACAGGAAATGCTGCCCTTAAACACGGCTGACTCACCCTCGTTTCATGGTTGTCATTTTTATGCGGTGGTGCTGCCGGTGTTTTGACAGAAAGTGATTTTCGGTATTTGCCAGAATGTGACTGCCTGTATTTAAACGGCTGTAAATGACTTGTTGACCTATAATCTGTGAAACATGTCAAACATATCTCTCATGAATGAGATTTTGAGAGAGAAACAGCATTTCTATCACAAGGTAGAAGCTGCACTCAGTTTCTGGCAAAGTAACTTTTATATATTTGTTTTTTTTTTGATCAAGGTAAAAACTGTCATTGACATTAAAAAATGTCTTTTTAAACAGAAATCTGGCTCAGAAGGCTGCATAAATTGCAACAAATATAACATCACAGTTCTATAAAGATATTTGAAGTGGCCACAAAGCTCTGGATTGATTATAATGTAGGTACAATGACACAGACTCCTAAAGATAGTTGAAAACAGGTTATTTATTCATTTTATATATAAGCCCTTCATAAATCATGTTGACTGCACTCTGTTTACCAATATAAGCAAAGACATTACCCATAAAAACACAGAAACATTTGAATCACTTTATGGCAGACAATCACTTTTTGACACAACACCGGCAGCTGTTGAAAGTAACTAATAAAGTAACTTGTAATCTAAATTAGTTACTTCTAAAATTAAGAAATCAGTAAAGTAACTAAGGTACTTTTTAAAGGAGTAGTCAGTAATCAGTAGTCAGATTACTTTTTCAAGGTAAAAATACTATCACTGCTAACAACAGTATAAACAGCAGGGCTCACCGACAGAAAGAGGTCAGGATGTTCTCAACAGCTCACCTCAGTATCACTGACACTGGTCAGCAGAGCTTCACTGACTTGTATTGAACTCCTTTTACAAAGTTTTCCAGCCTCCTCCAGAGTACCGTGGAAGTTTCTCACATGCCCACTGACAGCAGCAGAAACTCGGCTGTTTTTAGTTAAATGTTAAAGAGTAAAAGTGGGTTTATATTAATATTAACTCTGCAGTGGCTGTCAGAGAGCCACCATCTATCAGTGAAGGCTGATCTTAGATCAGATTATACATGTTTACACTGGAACATTAAAGCAAAGTTCATGTTTTTGTCTGGAAATCTTCTAAAGCAGTGTTTTTCAACCTTTTTTGAGCCGAGGTACATTTTTTTCATTGAAAAAATCACGAGGCACACCACCAGCCAAAAAGGTTAAAAAATGATACTCTGTAGCCTATATTAACAATATAGTCATTCTTATCAAAGTGTCTTGAATAGGAATCAAATAAACACAAAAAAGAACTTTATCATATAATATATATCTTCTTTCAAATAAAAAGGGCGCTTAACATGTCCACTTCAAAAACACAGCTTGAACATGACAAATGCCACAACAATGTGGTCTTATAGTAGAAAACTTCAGTGTTTTGCAAACTCTAATTCTGTCCAAAAGCATTCTATTACCAGGAATAACACAACACAACAACACATGAGATAGAGGCAAGCTCACAGCTAATGACAGTTTAATATCATCATCATGCATAAGTCCCCATACAATGTTTTAATGGATGAAGGTTATCATTGTTAACTATAACCCTGTACCACCGAACATGTCATAATCGGCTCAGTGTACTTCAAAAGTGCCGCTGTTCGCGGAGTTGCAGCAACAATTACCATAATAAAACTGTAATAATACCCTATGTTGGTTGTGAAGTGCAGTTTCTCAGCTTTCAGAAACTCTTTCAATGTTTCCGATAGGACAAACAGTCGCGTTATTACGGTAACTCAAAGTTCCTTTGACCAGCCGCCTCAGGCTCTGTGCTAACCAGCTGTTCGGCTAGTAGCGGCGATCGCCCAGCAGTATAGGGTTGTAATATGTATGCTGTGTGTGCATTTCAGATGGCTCTCATGTTGCAAAACTACCGCTGCAAACTGTTGGTCTGGGCATTCAACCGGTGCTTTGCATCCCTCCAATTTCTTGCTGTGGGGTTTTAAAAATGATTCTGGTAAAGGAGTCGCTCTCATGCCTCCGCTAGAGACGACTGCCCAATCAGTGGCATGCTGTCCTCTGCGTCACATTGTATCGCCTCGGATCGCTTAGAACCTCGGGTGAGTGAGTAAGGATAAAGGACCGGCAAAGTGTACCTGATTCTAATGGAGATGCCGTCAAATCGCGGCGAGTCGAGTCGACCGGCGGCGACTCGTTCCGTATGGAAAAGCGGCTTAAGTCTCTTGTCTCTATGTACAATGCAATTCACTACCTGCTGCTGTCTAGTCTAGTGATTATGGAAGAGTATTACATGATTATGCTCCAGTCACTACTACAGCACAGACACTCGTGGCATATTACGTGAAACTGGATAATTTCCCATGGCACACCTGACGATCTCCCACGGCACACTAAGTGTGCCGCGGCACACTGCTTGAAAAACACTGTTCTAAAGCATGTTGTATCCAGTATAGCAGAAATAATGAAATCCTCAATAAAAAGTGAGCTTGTTGCAGACCATCAGTGTAATGTTTACTGAACAATGACTTCAAAAAGGAAATGGTCATAAACTGTGGCAAAAACTTTATTCATCTAAAACATCTGAACTTTAACAACAGTTCAAGACATTCAGACATCAGTTTTAGGCAATTAAGCTCAAAATGATTATTTAAAACTCAGATGAACCAAACTAAGGAAACCAGTCTGATCATTTTATAGTGTAGTGTCAACAGCAGCTTTTAAGCATAAAGTATGTCTAATATAGGGCTGCAGCTATCAATTATTTTATTATTTTATTTACTTGAGGAATCGTTGAAGCCCTACTCTAATATATAAGAATATGTAAAAATGCCTGAAACCTTCCACCCATGCATAAATATAATACTTAACTTGCTTATTTAATAATTTACTTTAAAGAGATCTGTGTGTTTGAGGTCTTTTTAGATGTTAGTAAAATGTGGAACCACTGAACCTAATAATCCTGCACTGCTGTGAAATCTCTGGAAACCTGTCACATATTTTTTCTTCCATAATAACAAGTGCAGTGTAAAAATGAAGTCACAGAGTCACCATAAACTACCGTGAACCACGGTGTGGAAGGCAGGAACTGGATCCTAATGCAGACTCATGACACAAGACTGAACTTAGAAACAAGCAACTTTATTTGCTGCTAAACTCAGGGATGGCATACAAAATATAAACTGGGCTGGAAAGGAGTCAAGAATACACTAACCAAGAAGAAACTAGGAAACACAACAGAACATACAGCGTAGGAAAACGCCACTGACACGACAAAGAACTGAAGACAACACAGACAATTTATAAACAAGAGGCAACGAGAAGAGAGGAAACTAAGAGAGACAACAGAATGTGAAAGAGCAGAACAGAAACAGTGGCTCACAGACCCAGGACCAGGACAGAAACATGCACAGGCACATATCAGGACCAGCTTAAAGCTCTGCTGGAGGACGTTCTGCTGCTCGGTGGAAAAACTTGAGTCTGATGCAACTTTGAAGTTTTTTGGAACTGCGGCTCATGCAGTCACTGCAGTGGTCTCAGTCAAATAATTAGCATGACTTTTCTTTTTAATGCAGTCAGTTTATGCTCAGTTTGGTGACAGCATTGCTCTGTAGCTCAGATTGTTTTAAACATGACTCACACTGGAGGAACGTCTTCCATGGATCCACCTGATTTTTCCACATTCTTCCTGTTCTAACTGACCTTCTGCCAACATCTTCACAGAAAGGGGAGCCAGGATGGTGGAAATCTATAGTGGAGAGCAGAGAGGGAGAAAAAGCTTCCTCTCAGTATCATATAATACTTACAATAATACATAAGTAATGTGTTATATTACGTATACACAAGCACCGTTAATCCAGTGTGAAAACCTTGGCTTTATAAATAAATTAAAACACACACAATAAACATATACAGGAAAAAATGCAGTGAGGTTTTGATGATTCTGTATCACATTCAATTATTCTTAATTTCCTCAGATAAATGTCCAAAATATAAATGTGCTGACTCAGCAACACTTTTATTAGTGTTTGTCAGACATGAGATTCACAGTAAAATGGGCTGACTGAATTTGGACTGATATCTGCCAGCTTTTTTATATATTTTAAAAAGCTTAATTCACTCAAGCATAAAATACATTTCTGTTTGTCAAATGGCCAGAAAGACACAAACAGACACAAGTGAGGTAACACAAACTCACTGCCCTCACTACAGGCAACTCTTCCTTAAGATTAGTCAACACACCAGCAACAACACCTTTAAAACTAAAAGAATATGATGACCCCTGTGGCTCACAACTGACCTGATATCAAAGCTCCTCCTTTTTCTTCTGGCTCCTCCATGGTCATCCACCTGCATGTGCACATGACATCAGAAGAGACCACAACACAGAGTGTTAGCACTGCATAGTTAACTCATAATGCATATTTTACAGGTGGAAGAACAGACCTACTGCCGAAGAAAGAAAATACTAACAGACTGGTGCTGTTGGAGTCAATTACTTGTTAAGATAGATTCCAGATGTTATGCAGACCCCGCAACATTTGAACAAAGAGTCACTGAAGCAAAGTTTAAATTGTATTTACCTTAATTAGGCAGCGTGCAGAGATGAGACAGCCTGAATAGCAGTGAGCTGCAGGCTGCAACACAAAATAGATGTTTAATATTAGTAAAGATGATTTATCTGAAAGAAACTGATGACATTTCTATGTCTCAGAGTCTGTTCAGATCAACATCCAGATTCTCCTCCATTATTTAACTGTTCTGTAACTCTGGAAAATGACAGGATATGTGTACAGACAGGAGCATTCAGCAACAAGGAAGCAACAACTCGATCATGGATGAGCTCAAGGTCAGGAAATATGAGGAACTGCTGAATTTAAGTAAAATTTAAAAAAAAAACTCATTCGTGATCCATTGCAGATCATAACTCAGTCTCAGCCTTCAGAGATCAAACATGTCTCAGTGTGAGAAATGATGACTTCTATGGCGCACACACACACACACACACACACACACACACACACACACACACATATATATATATATATATATATATATATATATATATATATATATATATATATATATATATATATATATATATATATATATATATATATATAAAATCCCAGCTCGCCCCTACGGGCGGTCTATTTGCCCTCCAAGCTCGGGTCCTCTACCAGAGGCCTGGGAGCTTGAGGGTCCTGCGCAGTATCTTAGCTGTTCTCAGCATTGCGCTTTTCTGGACAGAGATCTCGGATGTTGTTTCAGGAATCTGCCTGCCTGCTAGCATCTTGCACCCTGCGGTTATGTGCTGGACTGTCTCAGGAGCATCTCTGCACAGCCTGCACCTGGGGTCCTGCCTGGTGTGGTACACCCCAGCCTCTATTGATCTTGTACTTAGAGCTTGCTCTTGTTCTGCCATGATTAGTGCCTCTGTGCTGTCTGTCAGTCCAGCCGTCCAGCCATTGGTAGGATTTCTCTATGTCGGCCACTTCTTCTATCTGCCGGTGGTACATGCCGCACAGAGGCATGTCCTTACATGATGGTTCCTGTTCTTTGTCCTTTTCTTTCTCAGGTTTCTGCTGCCTGAGGTACTCACTAAGCACATGATCCTTTGTGGCCATCTTCCTGATGTATTCATTGATCTTCATTGTTTCATCTAGGACAGTGGTTCTGACACTCACTAGTCCTCGGCCACCTTCCTTCCGCTTAGCGTACAGTCTCAGGGTGCTGCATAATGCACATCTAAAGGCCTGATAACACTATTATTACCACAGTGAATAAAAACAACAAACCAACCAACCAAAAAACAAAAACAACAGCATTGCAGCAAATTTGGTAATTAATGCACATTGGTACAACATCTCTCATATAGTTGAGATCTGGAGACTGTGAAAAGTCTCATCAGACCATTCAGTGACACTTCATGCCTTATGGTTAATACATTGATACATTTTGGTTAAATCTATGACACAATATGTGTTATGAGTTCTTTGTGTGGACGAGTTAAACTCACTCCACACGTTCAGAGCTTATCTTCATAGCTGCCATGAGCCCTGTTGCATTCAGAGTCCCTTGACTGAAGAGAATCATCATAATAACTAAGGTACATTGCCAATGCAAACCTTGATCCAGATTTGTGGAGATTTTTTTCTTCTTAATTACTTGCTAAATTATTGTGATTCCATTGGAATGAACTGATTTCACTGTGACATTCATTTCTTTGACAAATAGGATGACCAGTCAGATGCCTGCACTTACTTATTTATTCATTTTTTTGCACTTTAAAACATTGCTGTAGCACATTCATGGATAGAGCTTGATCAGTGGTCTGTGTAAATCTAATTTAGTGAGTCACAAATACACCAGTGGCAATACATTTAAAAGTTTTACAGTTTTACCACTGTTTACATTGATGCTATGTTAGGCTGCTGACCCAGGGTTTTTGGCGCTACTCCGACTTTCCTAGTTGAAAATCCTCGTCAAGGGTGTGTTCTGATTTCAAACTCAGAAATTCTGACTTCATCTGGAATGTATTAAGGTTAAACTATGAGACAAGAATAAAAGCCTCTTGAGTTATGTCATGATCAGAATATGGTTGTCTATGCCAGTCACACAGACATGCACATACCAGCAGTTCTATCAGTATACATGTGAGTGTGTATCTGTCACAAGTAGAGGCAGACCAGAGCCAATCAAAGTGGTATAGTCCTGTTCTCTGGCTCACCACATCCCACCTCCCTGAAATGATACTCATAATTCACAGGGAGAAGGAAGAGGAAGTGGGAGGGCAGGACGAGTTTGCTCTTTAGCATAATTCAAAGGACATTTCTAAACTATCGCTCAAAATGACAGAGGGAAGCATAGGGGTGTGAGAGGAAAAGGAGAAGGAGTTGGGGGAGGGGAGTGGCATTCAGAACAATCACACTTATTCACACCTCCCTCACCAATCCCTTCATCCCCACATCCCTGCCATCCCTCCCCCTCTGACTATACCAATTAATTGTAGTGAAAACATGTCTGATTGAATCTTTTCAAGCAAATCCTCAGGCTTTGGCTTTTGTTTGTCCACTCCGTGTCAACATCCATTAAAACAGGCCTTTAATGCTCCCACACCACCTTCTTCCCTGCAAAATACATAGTGAGCAGATGTGAGGCACAGTGAAAAATGAAAATAGAAAGGGAGGGAAAGAGAAAGAGAAAGAGGTGTGGCAGGTGGACAAAAACCTCCAGCCCAGACTGAGCCCACTGTCTTCAACTTTAATCAACTGTATGCTAGACCGCTCTCCATCCTCCCTCCTTTCTGTCATGCTCACTGTCTCTTTCTTCTTCTTTTCTCTGTCTTTCTTGTTCTCTCTCTTCCTCTGTCTGTCCAATAATGGGCTGTTTGTAATGCAGGAGGTGAGCTCCACATCAATCAGCCCCCCCCCCCCCCCCCCCCCCCCCCAATACCACCACCATTGCTGCTGCCACCACCTTGTCTTCAGCTGCAATAAATATGCAAATGAGCCGGAGCCAGTCATTGGTAATTTCAAACTCAGCTCACTAGTGTTAAAACAAGACACAAATGCATTAATTGCCAGTAGCTAAAGAAATCCCATTTTCTGTGAGCACTGATTACGAAATTGGTGTTAGCAAGCTATGATAGACAGTCGGGTGTGTGGGATCAAGAAAAGAAGAACAACAAAGATAGAGTTAGTGATGTCACATACACATAACTCCTATGTTCGCATGCTCTTTGTGGATTACAGCTCAGCGTTCAACACAATCATCCCGGACATTCTCACCACCAAACTGCACACCCTGGGCCTCCCCCCTCTCACATGTTCCTGGATCAAGGACTTCTTAACCAACCGGCCCCAGACTGTGAGACTTGGCCCCCATCTCTCCTCCACCCGCACACTGAGCACTGGCTCCCCACAGGGCTGTGTGCTGAGCCCCCTCCTGTACTGCCTCTACACCCATGACTGCAGTCCGGCCCACAATAACAACCTCATCGTCAAATTTGCTGACGACACCACAGTGGTCGGACTCATCTCGAAGGGAGATGAGGCAGCTTACAGAGAGGAGGTCTTGAAGTTGACAGCCTGGTGTTCAGAGAACAACCTGGTACTGAACACCATGAAAACCAAAGAGATCATCATTGGCTTCAGGAAGCACAGGACTGACCCAGCTCCCCTCTACATCAACGGCGAGCATGTGGAGAGGGTCCACACCTTCAGGTTTCTTGGTGTCCTCATCTCTGCTGATCTCTCTTGGTCAGATAACATCACAGCTGTTATCAAGAAGGCTCAGCAGCGACTTCACTTCCTGAGGGTCCTCAGGAAATACAACTTGGACTCAAACCTGCTGCTGACCTTCTACCGCTCATCCATTGAGAGCCTGCTGACGTACTGTATCACAGTATGGTACGGCAGCTGCACTGAGGCAGACAGGGTCAGGCTTCAGAGGGTAGTCAAGACAGCACAAAGAATCGTTGGCTGCCCTCTCCCCTCCCTGATGGACATCTACACCTCCCGCTGCATCAGCAGAGCCAGGAACATCATCAAGGACAGCTCACACCCTGGCTTTGACCTGTTTGACCTGCTGCCCTCTGGCAGGCGCTACAGGTGCATCAAAGCCAGAACAAACAGACTCAAGAACAGTTTCTTCGCCAGAGCAATCACCACCCTGAACTCACACACTCACCCACTGTAACTGTACAATATTATATTATTCATACTGAACAATATCTGACATTCCTATATTGTGTAATATCCAGTATTCATTCACTAGTGCAATATTCATTCACCAAGTGCAATATTCATCATCTTCATTATTATATGTATACACATATTTACTTTTCTTACAATGTACAGATGCACCAATGTATGTATATATTTTTATACATTCTATTTTTTGTATATTTTACACATTGTTTATTTCTGTATATCTCTTGATTATATTGATCATACTAGATTATAATATTTTTATAATATTTTTATTTTAGAGAGTTTGATTTTCTGTTACATGGCACTGAACAGGAGTGGCCCTCCAATCTCATTGTACATCCTGTATAATGACAATAAAGGCATTCTATTCTTCTATTCTATTCATCATCAGGAGAGATATAGATGTGTAATGTATTGTAAGTCAGGTTCTCTCTCACACACTCATTGAGTGATAGAAACATGAGGAGGAGGTATTGGCAATTGTTTTTCATTATTTCCAGATTCAAGCCCAACTAGTGGACAGACACAAATACATGCGCAAGAGGTGCCATCCCAAAACATACTCCTTCCATCAGTAAACAGGGAGTGAGCATGCTCATTAGTACAACTGGCTGTACTAATGTGAGATTATGTCATGTGCAGACCCATTTATCCACAATTGATCCCAAACACCTCCTACTACAGCTCTGAGAGCAGCCGTGTGTATGTTTTGCTGTTACACAGCGCTTAATTCCATAAAGGAGAATCACATGAACAACCTTGTAAATGCAGCAGAGAGACACAAGTGAGTATGTGGGATTGGACCATTCTCTCAAGGTCTAGAAAAGCTTCACCCCCTTCCAACCCTTTAAAAGATGTCAGAGGCATACCCAAGGCTTTCATGATAATGGCAAATCCACAGCTTCTTATTATCAAGTCAAGGAACTTTACCAGAGCTTCAGGTCCTCTGGAGGAGCCTAGCCAGCAGCACACCAATACCAGCTCAACTCCTACATCCACTGCATGTACAGTAATGCATGCACATGCCACTTTGACTCTCTGTGCCTTATAAACTATTGTATTTCTGTAAAATTTTGCAACTCTGTAGTTGAGGAAAACCTTTACCTAGAAAAGTCATGTTTCTTCTGTGCTGCAATTTATCATGCAAATTTAAACTTGTGGGACTAATTAAGGATCATTTTAAGAATAATTTAAGAAAAAGAACAAGAGGAACTTGGCTGTTGCAAGGTCACAAGATCAACTGTAAAAAAAAAATCTAGTGGATCATGTGGTTAAGACCAAGGCCAAATCACTGTTTAATTCTAAACCCAAATTCATGGTGATTTTTTTTTTTTCTTCTTGTACCATGAATGACTGTGGAATCAGCAAATCAATACAGCTTTCAAGGCATAACACACACACACACACACACACTCTATTTTTAGAAGTAAAAATACATACAATTAAGTAGTATAGACAAGTGGTTCTTGCCTCCTGTTTGTTGATAACCCAAAAACTGTGGAGGTTGAATTTTTTTTTCTTTGGTCTGGTGTTTAAACACATTTTATACTTTCTGTGCTCATGTCATGAGACAGAGTTGCGGATAAAATGCATTTAAGGGAAGTGAGAATGCCAAGAACATGTTTCAGTTCTCTAGATTAAAGTGCTCTAAATATTATCACTCTCCCACATTCAAACACACATAGAAATGCAGCCTTATAGATCTCTATATGTGTGGTTGCTAAAAAAAAAAAAAAAAAGACTGTGTATGTATTATTCACCATTATGTTTTCTTATATTTGTGAATAATGTGCTTTTGAATGTAGTGCTGTGGTTTCTGTGTTAGTCCATCTGTATTCCATGGTGAAAATATTTGCCTTGCCGCCAACCCCAAGCACTGCAAATAAATCTTGCTTTAGCTCTATCAGCTCAGAGCAATGTCATCCATGAGTCAAGCACATACTGTACACACAGACACACACACACACACACACACACACACACACACACACACCACAATAATAATAAAATAATAAATTGACACCGATCCAAAAGGTGTCCAAGGAATCTCATCTCCCCATAAATTAAAGTGCTAAACTTTTGCTGCAATGCAACCTAATTAATTCCCATGCCGTTACACAAAAGGAACTGTCCAGTGACAAATGGACAAAGGACTGGAAAGCTGACAGGTCTGCAAAACATTTTCCTCTCCAATTTATAAGAAATTTACTTTAAATCACTAAACATAACTGGCTACTTTAGGAAAGAAAACAACATGGTAATTGAAGTGATGGGGGGGGGGTCAAAAGAAAGAAGAAATAATTTAAAAAAATCATTATTCCATTACAGCTTTGAGTCCAAATTCTACACATAACCCTGCATATATGGAAATCTAGAATGTGCAATATTTATCAAAACAAATCTGAAATATTTAATTTTATATATAATATAAACAATTGCAGAAAACATGAATAAATACAGCATGAAATGACTGTGAAACATTTCCAATTAGTTGTTCCATCCTCCTCCTCTCCTCGAGCCTCCTCTTGGTAGGACATGCCTGGAACCCAAGAGGCGCCCAGGAGACATCCTCGTCAGATACCCAAACCACTTCAACTGGCTCCTTTTGATGTGGAGGAGTAGTGGCTCTACTCTGAGCCCCTCCCGAATGATTGGACTCCACACCCTATCTCTAAGGGAGAGTCCAGCCACCCTTTGGAGGAAGCTCATTTCCGTTGCTTTTATCTGCGATGTTGTTCTTTTGGTCACTACCCAAAGCTCATGACCACAGGCGAGGGTAGGGAGCTAGACTGACCGGTAAAGCAACAGCTTTGCTTTTACACTCAGCACCCTCTTCACCACAATGGTCCAGTGCAGCGTCGGCATCGCTGCAGATGCAGCCCCATTCCATCTATCAATCTCCTGCTCCCTTCTCCCGTCACTCGTGAACAAGACCATGAGATACTTAACAGAGAACGTGTCATCAGTGACACAATATATGTCAAATATCCTGCCGTACATGGACAATGATCATAATAAGCTTATGTTGGCTGTGAAGAACAATTTCTCAGCCTTCAGAAACTGTTTGAATTTTTCCAATGCGACAAGCGGTCACATAATTACGGCAATGCAAACTACACTCGATCAGATGTCTCAGCAGTGATACAGTTAGTGTTAAAGGCTGTTAAGGGAAGGTAACAGGTGTATCAGCAGTGATGGCCTGTGTTCAAGTCCCTGAGCCGAAGTCGGCACTCCACCCTTTTCCAGCTGAGGAAAAGGGTGGACTTAGTACTAGCTGGAGGCCACCACCTGATGAAGCCAACAGCACCATATCATTTACAAAAAGCAGAGATGAGAATCTAAGGCCACCAAGGCAGAAGCCTTTTGCCACTTGGCTATATCTAGAAATTCTGTCCATAAAAATGATGGACAGAATCGGTGACAAAAGGCAGCCCTAGTGGAGTCCAACACGCACAGGAAACAAGTCAGATTTATTGTTGGCAATATGGGCCAAGCTCTCACTGTTGTACAGGGACTGAATGGCCTGCAACAGCGGGCCAGACACCCCATACTCCTGCAGCACCCCCCACAGGGTACCCAGAGGGACATGGTTTCTCCAAGTCCACAAAACACATGTAGACTGGATGGGCAAACTCCCATGCACACTCAAAAATCCTCAATAGGATAAGGAGCTGGTCCAGCATTCCACAACCAGGACAAAAACTGCATTGTTCCTCTTGGATCTGAGGTTTGACTACTGGACGGACCCTCCTTTCCAGCACCCTAGACCTTAGACCTTCCTGGAGAGACTGAGGAGTGTGATAGTTGGAGCACACCCTCCGGTCACCTTTCATAAAGATGGGAACCATCACCCTAGTCTGCCAATCTGGCTGCAAGACAGCCCTACAACATTCAGAGCCTTCAGGAACTGGGCAAATCTAGTCCACCCCAGGGGCTCTGCCACCAAGGAGTTGTTTAACCACCTCAGTGAATTTGTCCCCAGACTCTGCTTCCACTACAGAAGGCGTTTCAGTAGGATTAAGGAGGTTCTTAAAGTATTCCTTGTTTTCTATCATACTTTTCCTTTTGTGGAAACCCATTCCCTGAAGCTCTCTACACACTGTTCTTGAGCTAATCTGAAGGCCATATGAAGTTTGGAGGTCTGTAGCGATTGAATCTGCAGAAATGTAGTAATCTCTGTGTGCTATGCACCTTAGCATCTGCTCACCCTGTTCTGTCATTTTACATGGCCTACCATTTTGTGGCTGAGTTGCTGTTATTTTCAATCGCTTCCACTAAAAGTTGACTGTGGAATATTTATTAGCAACGAAATTTCACGACTGGACTTGCTGCACAGGTGGCATCCTATCACAGTACCAAACAGGACTTCACTAAGCTCCTGAGAGGAACCCATTCTTTCACAAATATTTGGATAAGCAGTCTGCATGCCTTGATTTTACAAATCTGTGGGCTTGGAATTTATTGGAACACTTCACTTCAATGATTTGGATGGGTGAGTGAATACTTTTGACAATATAGTACAGGTTCTCCCTGGTTTCTCTTCTGTGGAAAATCCCATTTTGAGATCAACGTTTGTTGCAACCAGACAATGCATTATCTTGATGTGTCATTCCAGCTTATGTGTGTTCAATTTTTTGTTGAAATTCTTTTCCCATCATCCAAACTAAGCATGGCTCAATACCATTTTTGCATGCAGATTAATACTTTCCCCACCAGAGTAGTTTTTGAACTTGCCAGTGACTCGTGAATAACTAATCATTCAAGACTTCCCAGAATATTTTTTTCTAGGAATATACACATATATACAGTGCTGTTACAAAGTATTTGCCCTTTTTCTGATTTATTAATTTTGTGCATATTTCTCACACTTAAATGCTTCAGACCATCAAGCAAATTTTAATATTAGACAAAGATTTTTTTTTTTTTTTGAAAAATGTGATCTACAAACTAATGAATCATGCAGAATGCTAAGTTTTTCACAGGACTGCACAGTGTCTTATGAAAACTTTTTTTTACTCATAACTGTACATTATACCACAGATTAGTGGCTCATATCAATTTTATTTTTTCCTGATATCTGATCCTATCGGTCATATCCATGCATCCCATTTCAGTCATTTTCAGTGCATTATGTCGACATAGTGCTACACAACATAATTCTTTTTTCAAGGTTTCTGAATACACTGAAGTGTCAACTTTCTTGCTGGTCACACCTTTACATAGCTTTACCACACACAGGCAGTGTAACTTTAGTCAGCCTTAAAACACTGCTGGGCTCTACCTCACAGTGTGATGGAAAGCAGCTTCTAATGCAAGAAGAAAGCTCACTTTGACTCTACATTGATCACCACTCTGAACTGATTGAGGCCAATGCAAATAACAAGGAAGTGATGGACAGCAGCTACTCTGTTTCAGCCCTGCATGAAGGAATTAGCCAGCATGCTTCCCACCTCACAGAAACCCTTTATCAATGTCTGTGAATTTGGGGGGCAATTTGAATGTGACTTAGGCACTCAGTGGACATGACAGTGATGGAAGAGGCCCATTGGATGCTATGGTTCAATGACTCATTAAGGAAGAGCTGTGTTTTCTGCATTTGATATAGCACAGGCCTTTAAAATCATTAATTGGATTATAAATGTGTCCTTTCTCTTGCATGCTTTTTGTTTATCCTTATCTTGTTACTGAAATGAGCTCATGTCAGACTGTCCTCTGATCTCAGTTTGAAGTTTACAGTATGATTTAAGAGAAAGGCAACAAGTTAGAATTAGCAAAACCCATCAAGATCTACACTGGTGGTGGTATAAGAGGGACACCCACTGTGGTCTTTGTGGTAATGAAACCAATAAAAGAGTAATTTTTGAAAGATGTATAATTACATGAATTAATTCACCTATTACTTGTTAATAAGAATCCATGTCAAGGGTGGACTGTAAAAGAACTTAGCCACCATTTTAGAAGTGAGAGAAACAAGCAGGTGTAGAAACCTGACTGATGAGGGACAACTGGATCATCTCTGAAGAAGCAAGACTTGCCAGTGGTGGTGAGATCGGTTGTTTGTATGTTTTCCATATCCAGTGGTATCATCTCACAAATTACAGGTCTTAAAATGTCTCCAGCCAATGACTTGGTGCCAGAGACCAAAGAAAGTACCTCGAGAATTGTCGAGGAATCATGACCTTGCATCAGTGCTGTGTTGGGAGTTCCTCTACTGTAAACCAAAAAATGAATCAGCAATGGGGAAGCTTCAGATAGTGATCACAAAAAAGTAGTGGACTCTATGCAAATAGGTTGTAATAAAAATAAACAATGACATGGTCCTGTAAAACAGCCAATTGTTCTTCAGTATAGTATCTGGGCATGAGGCATGTATATTCAATTATTCATGTAGATAAGATAAGATAAGATAGTGTTTATTTGTCACATGCGCAGTTATACACAGTACAATGCACAGTGAAATGTATTTTGTACCTGCAACCATATATACACACACATATAAATAAGAAGAATAAAAATAAAAATAAGTAATTCATACTATACACTATATACTATACACCAGTGGTCCCCAACGTTTTTTGAACCGCGGACCGGTTTAGTGTTAGAAAATATTTCCACGGACCGGCTTTTAAGGTGTGGCGAATAAATACGTCAAAATAAATGATACGACCATAACCAAGTGTGATATTTTCTACGTATAATAATAAAAAACGGGAATCCACTTTGTATTCGTATGCAACTCTATCAGCAGCGTTCTCGTAACATCCCGCCTCAACATGAATAACAGGCTCTCTGCCCACAGCACTCCCTGGTCAGCTGTTAGAGCCATGGTAAAACATGCCTTCAAAATAAGATACACCGCAAAAACAAATACAGTAGAAATCACCTCAGTCGGATTCAAATGGCCCAGTTTGGGGTCTATTATCGAATTTCGCTGCAATGGCTTCTGCTTCATCTATGAATTTGCTTCTGCAAATTTTATAATCTGAATTTTACTCGTAAGTGCAAGTTTGTAGCTTACACTTGCCACGATTGTCCCCAGTGAAATGAACTGATATAAACACTAAAACAATTTCCAGGCGTTGTTAGTGTGTGTGTAGTTGTGCACGAACGAGCCGATGCATGGAAGTGGGCGGACAGGAGCTGAGGAGGGTTTTAGCGCTAAACTCATCCAGTTTATGCGATCACATTTAACTGGAAATTTATTACAATGGGACCAGATTTTTCATCCGAGGTAGGCGAATATCCGACGGATTTATGTGATGATTTTATCGGAATTAATGTTAGGAAAAATCAGGACCTGCAGATGCCATCCAACTAGAGCGAAAACCCGATTTGTGCGACTTCGACTTAGGTGATTTTTACTGTATAAAGCGCATGAAAAATACAACTCACCATAACACTGAATCAGTGTAAGCCCCCTGAGCTTGTTTCTCTGATACTCATTTTTGCTGGCTTCTGGTTTGACTGGGTTCGGCCGATTTCACATGGAGCGTGGCTGCAGAGCCGCGGTTGTCAAGCGCTGGAGAGTCAGTTTGATGGCTGGGTCTACCTCACTGCTATCCCCGGTGTTGATAAATAAAAATGGTAAATGGACTAGTTCTTACATAGCGCTTTTCTACTCTTGTTGAGCACTCAAAAATTTAAAGAAGCGTTATGTAGGTCAACCAACCGATTCGTTAGACAGGCCTGAAGCTTCTGGGTTTAATTTTAGCGGGGTGACGTATCATGTGAGCAGAAACGTCTTGACACGTCAAGAGGAAGTCATGGAGGGAAGTCATGGAGGGAAGTAACGGAGCGAATCCGCCCATTTATCAAAATAAAATATCGTTTAGGCGCAGATAATAACTAAAACGGAAATGATTTAAGTTATTTATTCTTTATGTGCGGCCCGGTACCAAATGTCCCACGGCCCGGTACCGGTCCACGGCCCGGGGGTTGGGGACCTCTGCTATACACTATACACACTTTTACACGGAACTACACGGATGGCTTGTGGGTAAAAACTCTTCTTCAACCTTTCAGTCTTAGTCCTCAGGCAGCGGTAACACCGGCCTGATGGGAGCAGGGAGAAGAGGGAGTGTCCGGGGTGGCTGGGCTGTTTTAGGATCTTCATGGCCCTCAGCCTGCACTGCTTGGTGTAAATGTCCTGCAGGTTGGGGAGGGTGGTTCTGATGGTCCGTTCAGCTGAACGAACCACCCTTTTTAGGGCCATGAAGTCCTGCTTGGTGCAGTTTCCCATCAAGGTGGTGATGCTCCCACGCATGATGCTCTCGATGGTGCAGATGTAAAAGTTCCTGAGCACCTTGAGTGGGAGCTTGAAGTCTCTCAGCCGCCTGAGGAGGTAGAGACGCTGTCTGGCCTTCTTCACAGTGATGTTTATGTGATGAGTCCAGGACAGGTCGTGTGAGATGGTCACTCCCAGGTATTTAAAAGTGTCCACTCTTTCCACCTCAGCACCACTGATGACAAGTGGATGGTAGTCCCTCTGCTGCTTCCTGCTGAAGTCCACGATCAGTTCCTTTGTTTTGCTGATGTTGAGCAGAAGGTGGTTCTCCTGGCACCAGTTCTCCAGGCGGGAGACCTCTCTCCTGTAGGCTGTCTCTCTCTCTCATGTTCAAGCTTAAATGAGTTGGTGTCCTGCATAGAGTCCTATGAAAACTTTCTTTTACCCATAATTGTACATTATAGCACAAATTAGTGGATCGTATCAATTTTATTTTTTTCCCTGATAATTAATCCTGTGTTTCTGGTCAATATCAGACCAATAGTGAGTACTGAGTGATGCATCCCATTTCAGTGCTTTATGCCGAAATACTGCTAATGTCTACCTGGACAGAACATAATTCTTTTTTCAAGTTGTTTCCTTTTGTAGTATAAACTTTAATGACTGGTTATACACCTGTTGTTTTTGTAAAGTTAAAGTACTCATTTATACCTATTTTGAGTCCAACATATCTACAATAATAACACTCCAGATTAAGTGCTTTGGTGTGTTGCATGCATGATCATGAAAGGTCAGATGTATCAACACATGCAAAAAAAGAACTTAAAACTAAGCACTGTTCAATACTTAAGTTGAACACTGACCATTTGTTGTTTAGGCCTCCCTTTATTTTTAATTTTTAATGAATAATTTTCTGTAAAATTCCTGCAGCCTGTCTACTCCATTATGAACTCTGGCAAGGATAAAAAAAAATTGTTGTCTAATTAATTATTTCCAGCTTTTGTTTCTAATTAAATGCATGGTTAGTTGACTCTGTGAAGGTGGGTGTGTCACAACAATGCTGTTTTACCAGTGCAGACACACTTGCTGTGTCTGATTCTGACTGTCACACCCACACGTCTACAAGAAACATGAGGCTGAGCAAAACAACAAAGGCAAGTTTGGGAAGGAAAAGTAAAGTTCTTCTGCAGTGAATTTAACACAGATACACACTGTGGTTATTCAATAAAATGCCTAAATAGAAGCCAGATTGTCTATGTGTTTACAAACTTCAGATCTGCATTTTCGTACAATTAAATGATATGAAATACGTGCGCATTACATTTCCTGCAGTAACTTGGACCTCAGGAATACCACATTCACTTATATGAGACTTACCACAAGTGAAAAAAGGGACCCTAAACCATGTCCTATCTTCTAACTATGATTAATGACTGCCAACTGTCATGCATGCATCAAGAACAGAGCCATACATCATGCAATAACTACAGCTGGCAAATACTGACAAGTACACTGAAACCACGCCACAGCTTAGACCTAATAGCACATTTCAGTGTTCAAGCTATTTCGATTTAATATTCAAGAACATGTGTTGGAAAAATATTCAACATGAGCAACTATAACAAAATAGCAAACAAGAAAAAAGGAATATGTGCATGGATACACACACACACACACACACGCACGCACACACACACACACACACACACACACACACACACACACACACACACACACACACACACACACACACACACACACACACACACACACACACACACACACCTCTTTCTCATGTAATCCGTCATCTTGCCCATGGTTTTAATTCCTGTTAACTGCATCGTTGCATGCCGCTACATTGTTCATTCTAATGCAATTGAACAACAGAGCTGCTTGGCTGCACCACACAGGCATGCTTTAATTGAAATTATGTTTTTTTTAAACAGAAATATTCAAGCCAGTTTTTCTGAGCTTTAAGACAATGCACAGCTAATGTATTAGTCAGTTTCTCCCACTCTGCAGTTCTAAAAAATACAGACAGTATGGATAAATGTCAGACTGGTATTTAATGGAAATGAAGAACATAGCTCATTGCTGTTGCTTAATATGATATAATATAATATACCAAGTCAATATAACATAATATTAATTCTATTCTATTCTATTCTGTTCCATTCTACTTTCTACTCTATTTTTATAGTGTGAAATCATAACAACAGTCGCCTCAAGGTGCTTTATATTGTAAGGTAAAGCTTAAATTAAATTAATTTATAAAGTACCAAATCCATTCTGTAGTATTGTAGGTAAAGACACTAGAATAATACAGAGAAAATCCCAACAATCAAACAACGCCTTATGAGCAAGCATTTGGTGACAATGGAAAGGAAAAAATCCCAGTCTAGAAGTAATAAATGCATGAATTAGCTTTTCAGCTAACTCACTGTAAGATAAGATGTTTCTAATTTTAGAAATATTGCGCAAATGCAAGAAACCAGTCCGACATATTTGTTTAATATGTATATTGAAGGACATATCCTGGTCAAAAATGACTTCAGGATTCCTCACAGTGTTCCTAGAGGCCGAGGTAATGCCATCATGAGTAAGTACCTGGTTAGATACTGTATTTCTAAGATTTGTGGGGCCAAATACAATAAATTCAGTTCAGAATTTAGAAATAGTAAATTGGAGCTCATCCAGGCCTTTATGTCTTTAAGATATTGCTGCAGTTTAGCTAATTCAAATGTGTCTTCTGGCTTCATGGATAGATAAAGCTGGGTATAATCTGCACATCAAAGAAAATGCATGCCATGCATTCTAATAATACTGCCTTGCCTAAAGAAAGCATGTATAATTTAAAAAGAACTGGTCCTAGCATGGAACCCTGTGGAACTCCATAATTAACCTTAGTGTGTGAAGAAGAATCTCCATTTACATGAACATTTAATACCTACAGCATGCTCTAATCTCTGTATTAAAATATTATGGTGAACAGTATGAATGCTGTAATGAGGTCTAGCAAGGCTTATATTTTGGTCCTGAAAAAACTGGGACATGCTGAGAGCGTGTTTCCCTTACTCGCTTCTGCCAAGTCTTTATTTATACGCATCCATGTGTTCCAAATGCTTTGCAAACACATCTCAGTCTTTATGTCTATTACCAAAATCAGAATAATATGGGATATAACCTAAACCTGTTTCTGAACTATGATGAATTCTGAAACCAGATTGAAACTCCTCAAATAAACAGTTCCTCTGCAGAGGATTAGTTAATTGTTTTACAATTACTCTTTCAAAATTTTTTAGATAAAAAGTAAGGCTACATGTCATTAAAAGGTGGTGAGCCAATGCAATGATTGGCATTGATTCTACAAATCAACCCTGTCTCATGTGTCCATCAAATATATTGCAGTACTGTGCAAAAGTCTTAAATCACCTTTTATATTTTTATATCATCAACTGAGGCGAGTTGTCCAGGTCCCGAAGCAGCAAAACAGACCCAGACCATCACACTACCAACAATCAAACATGGTGGTGCCATGTCTGATCGTTGGTATGATGTTCTTTTTATAATGTTCTTTTTAAGAAATTGTGTTACTATTATGTCAGATGTAACAAACACCTTTCAAAAAAGTTGCTGTTTTGTCTTGTCAATCCACAGAACATTTTCCCAAAAGGTTTTGGGAATCATCAAGATGTTTTTGGCAAATGTAAGATGAGCCTGTGTGTTCTTTTCACAGGTTTTTGCCATAGAACTCTTGCATGAATGCCATTTTTGCCCAGTCTATTTCCTATCATTTAATCATGCACACTGACCTTAGCTGAGGCAAGTGAGGCATGCAGTTCTTTACATGTTGTTCTGGGTTCTTTTTGGACCTCATGGATGAGTTATTTATGTGCTATTGGAGTAGTTTTGATAGCCCAACCTCTCATGGGAAGGTTCACCACTGTTCCAAATATTCTCCATTTCAGTTGAACTCAATTCAATTTTATTTAGAGAGCGTCAAATCACAACAAACAGTTGCCTCACGGGGCTTTATATTGTAAGGTAAAGACATACAATACAATTTGTGTATAATGGCTCTTACTGT
This sequence comes from Archocentrus centrarchus, assembly GCF_007364275.1. NCBI lineage: Eukaryota > Metazoa > Chordata > Actinopteri > Cichliformes > Cichlidae > Archocentrus > Archocentrus centrarchus. The sequence goes on from NC_044358.1 coordinate 2,646,189, forward strand.
GGTTTGCTGGAGACCCTTAGAAATGGGTTTGTACCCCTTCCCAGACTGATAGATGTCAATGGCTTTGCTTCTCAGCTGATTGACACAAAATGTGTTGCTTTTCTTTTAACTTACTTTACTTTGTCAGACAGGATTGGCATTTTGTAATTACTTGAGTTACCTTTGTCTAATATTGAAATATGTCTGATGATCTGAAACATGGAAGTGCGACTAATATGCAAAAATACTTTGTCACAGCACTGTTTAAGGCAAAAACAATTCTGTCAAGCTTGAAAGTCGATACCAAATTTATTCTTCAACACAGCCTGAACTCTCTTAGGCAAGGTTCCTTGTAATTTCTTAAGTAGTCTTTAGGAATGGTTCTCCGGGCTTCTTGAAAGAAAATTCTAAACTTCTTTTGATTTTGGCTGCCTTGTGTTTCCTTATGTCAAGATGTTCCCATACTGCTTCAATAATGTTGAGGTCTAGGCTCTCAGGAGGTCAATCCATGAATGATAATGTTCCATTGTGAGTTTTCTATCCAGGTATGCTTTTACTGCACTGGCAGTGTGCTTGGGATAATACTGAAAAATGAAGCTGTTGCAAATCAAATGGTTTCCTGATGGCACTGCATGGTGGTATTTTGGATACTTTTCTGTATTCATAATTACAATCAATTTTCCCCAACAGCACTGACTGAAATACATTCTTAAACCATGACGAGCTTCTACCGTGTTTTACAAATGTCTGTAGAGACTCACTGTACTGACGATGATTTGAACTATAAAACTAAAAAAAATTAAAATTTGGAATAATCACTGCCACTGGTTTTCAGTCCAGTTTGTGTATAATATGGCATACCTCAGCCTTTTGTGCTGCTTCTCTTCCTTAAGAACAGCTTCTTGACAGCCACTCTTCCACTGAGACCGTTTCTGACCAGGCTTCAGCAAACAGTAGATGGATCAATTGAAGGGCTACATGGCTCTCTCAGGTCCTGTGTCAGGTCTTTGTTGGTCTTTTCCTGTTTCTTGAGGACATGACTTTTCAGTGATAGATCGTTGCACCTTATTGGTGCAACAACAGTATTTTATGCTGGTCAAATGGTGTTATCTTGGCATTTCTCACAGATTCAACAAAAGAAATTAGAACAAATGATGTTCTGCTCTCACTGTTCAAGTTGAACACAGCTAAGCAGACAGATAAACTCTTCGACCAATGACAGGTGTATTGTTTTCTTATCGAGGACATTTCCTTCAAATGACAACAGAGTGAAACTGGCAAACCAAGATGCAAAGCTGCAAATTCCTGAATCACACATCACTTTGTAACCATGTCACCAATGTAAGCATCATTAACTATGACAATCTTAAACATTTCTAAACCAAAAAAAATACTAATAATACTGCTTGAAGATATGCTAAATAGTGATATTACTTATAGACAATGCTTACCATAAAAAACAACAAACAAAATAAATGGATGCAGATTCAGGCACACTTCTAACATCTGTCCTTCTATCCAGCATAACTGAGCATCTAAGATATATTTGCTGTTTCCTGGCTCGCCTACATCTTTTCTATTGGCTATTACAACACACACAAAATAAACACCCCCCTCTGATGTATGTATGTTTTTCTAAAAGAGGCTTGAAGCTCACAGCCTCACCTATATAGGGAAAGTCTGTCTATCTGGTCATCATGTAAATAACAACAGATCTACAATAATAATAATCATCATAATAATAATAATGACATATATTTAGGTACATAGTAAATAGTAATAATGTATGAGATCGTGTACAGTCACAGAAATCTTGAGGGTAGGAAATTGAATATTTTTTTCCTAATTGAAGTCTAAACTATATAGTTAATCAGTAGACCTACCTATCTGTTTCACTGTATATCCCGATGTCTGTTTCATAATGGTAAATGGACTGGTTTTTCAATATCACTTTTCTATTCTACTTAAGCACTCAGCGTACTTTAATATAGACCTGATGCTCAAATGGTAAATTTGTTTATGCCTTTCCTGTGTCACCTGCCCATTCTCATTCTGAATATGTACACAGCAAACTCAATACTCATCAGCACACACAGTGACGACTTAGAGGCCATATTAGTGCATTTGCAATATCCAGCCTTTACCAAAGTGAATTAATTGTTTAATGACCTTAAATTGATAGGCATGCCTCAGGTTTTGAGTTGCAAATATCCTCCTAATCCAGGTATTTTCCCCTCAGGATAAGCATGAGATTGCTTTAATTAGCAACATGGCTATGTGTGTTGGGTACAGTAACAAGGCAGCAAACACCTGCAGCTTAAGTTACAGTGTGTTTGGGTGATAAGGGCTTTCTACACTGATGCATACAGCCATGTGCTCAAACACAACCAGATAATACAACAGCGGAAATGCTAAGCAGGCAGAAAATAACAAAAATGAATTTGCCTACAAGGGGCTATACACAGTGAACAATTGTAATGAGGATATTAGGAGCATTGTGTTTTGGCTTTGGGGCTTCCTTGTTCTAACACACACAAATACACACACACACACACACAACACACACACATATATATATATATATATATATATATATATATATATATATACTCCTCAAAAAATAAAGGGAACACTTAAACAACACAATATAACCCCAAGTAAATCAAACTTCTGTGAAATCAAACTATCCACTTAGGAAGCAAACACTGATTGACAATGAATTACACATGCTGTGGTGCAAATGGAATAAACAACAGGTTTTTCTCTCCCCTCAGCCAACCGGTCGCGGCAGCTGACTGCCCCTCCCTGAGCCTTGTTCTGCTGGAGGTTTCTTCCTGTTAAAAGGGAGTTTTTCCTTTCCACTGTCGCCAAGTGCTTGCTCATAGGGGGTTGTTTTGACTGTTGGGTTTTCTCTGTATTATTGTAGGGTCTTTACCCACAATACAAAGCGCCTTGAGGCGACAGTTTGTTGTGATTTGGCGCTATATAAATAAAATTGAATTGAATTGGAAATTATTGGCAATTACCAAGACGCACTCAATAAAGGAGTGGTTCTGCAGGTGGGGACCACAGACAACTTCTCAGTACCTATGCTTTCTGGTTGATGTTTTGGTCACTTTTGAATGTTGGTGGTGCTTTCACACTCGTGGTAGCATGAGACGGACTCTACAACCCACACAAGTGGCTCAGGTAGTGCAGCTTATCCAGGATGGCACATCAATGTGAGCTGTGGCAAGGTTTGCTGTGTCTGTCAGCGTAGTGTCCAGAGGCTGGAGGCGCTACCAGGAGACAGGCCAGTACACCAGGAGACGTGGAGGAGGCCGTAGGAGGGCAACAACCCAGCAGCAGGACCGCTACCTCCGCCTTTGTGCAAGGAGGAACAGGAGGAGCACTGCCAGAGCCCTGCAAAATGACCTCCAGCAGGCCACAAATGTGCATGTCTCTACACAAACCGTTAGAAACTGACTCCATGAGGATGGTATGAGGGCCCGACGTCCATAGATGGGGGTTGTGCTCACAGCCCAACACCGTGCAGGACGCTTGGCATTTGCCAGAGAACACCAGGATTGGCAAATTCACCACTGGCGCCCTGTGCTCTTCACAGATGAAAGCAGGTTCACACTGAGCACATGTGACAGACGTGACGGAGTCTGGAGAGGCCGTGGAGAGCGATCTGCTGCTTGCAACATCCTGCAGCATGACCGGTTTGGCAGTGGGTCAGTAATGGTGTGAGGGTGCATTTCTTAGAGGGTGCACAGCCCTCCATGTGCTCGCCAGAGGTAGCATGATTGCCATTAGGTACCGGGATGAGATCCTCAGACCCCTTGTGAGAGACCATATGCTGGTGCGGTTGGCCCTGGGTTCCTCCTAATGCAGGACAATGCTAGACCTCATATGGCTGGAGTGTGTCAGCAGTTCCTGCAAGATGAAGGCACTGAAGCTATGGACTGGCCCGCCCGTTCCCCAGACCTGAATCCGATTGAGCACATCTGAGACATCATGTCTCGCTCCATCCACCATCATCACATTGCACCAGGTGCAAGAGTCTAAGACACACCCAGAATGGCTGACTGAAGGCCGGATGGTCCTGATCCAAAAGAACCCCCAGAAGCGACCAGTCCCATCCAACTACCAGCCAATAACCTGCCTCAGTACAACATGGAAACTCCTGTCAGGCATCATAGCAGCTAAGATGAGCAGGCACATGGCTCAATACATGAGCAGGGCCCAGAAAGGAATTGGCAGAGATACCAGGGGAGCAAAATACCAGCTACTGGTAGATAGAGCAGTCACTTGAGACTGTAAAACCCGACTGACCAACCTGTGCACCACCTGGATTGACTACAAGAAAGCCTATGACTCGATGCCGCACACATGGATCCTGGAATGCCTAGAACTGTATGAGATCAACAGGACCTTAAGAGCCTTCATCAAGAACTCAGTGGGAATGTGGAGAACAACACTAGAGGCCAACTTCATGCCCATCACACAAGTCACCATCAAGTGTGGGATTTACCAAGGAGATGCTCTGTCCCCACTACTGTTCTGCATAGGCCTGAATCCCCTCAGCCAGATCATTGACAAGACTGGCTAAAGATACCGACTATGAAATGGAGCAAATATCAGCCATCTCCTGTACATGGATGATGTCAAGCTGTACGCCAGCAGTGAACGAGACATTGATTCACCACACGGATCTAGGGCAATGACATTGGGACTGGAGAAGTGTAGTTGGATGGTAACAAAGAGACGGAAGGTAGTCAGAACTGAGGGGATTGCACTACCAGACATTGCAGACATTGAAAACAGCTACAAGTACCTTAGGATCCCACAGGCAAATGGGAACCATGAAGAGATCGCTAGGAAAGCTGCAACCTCCAAGTACCTCCTGAGAGTAAGGCAAGGCCTGAGGAGTCAGCTGAATGGGAAGAACAAGATCTGGACAATCAACACCTATGTCCTGCCAGTTGTCAGATACCCTGCTGGGATAATAAGCTGGCCAAAGGAGGAAATAGAAGCCACTGATGTCAAGATAAGAAAGTTCCTTACCATGCATGGAAGGTTTCACCCCAAATCCAGCACCCTGAGACTGTACGCTAAGCAGAAGGAAGGAGGCTGAGAACTAGTGATTGTCAAAACCACTGTCCTAGATGAAACAACAAAGATGCATGAATAAATCAGGAAGATGGCCACAAAGGATCATGTGCTTAGTGAGCACCTCAGGCACCAGAAACCTGAGAAAGAAGAGGAAGAACAGGAACCATCATGGAAGGACAGGCCTCTGAATGGCACATACCACCGGCAGATCAAAGAAGTGGCTGACAGACAAAATCCTACCAATGACTGGACAAAGCTGGACGGACAGACAGCACAGAGGCACTAATCATGGCGGCACAGGAACAAGCTCTGAGCACAAGCTCGATAGAGGCTAGGGTCTACCACGCAAGGCAAGACCCCAGGTGCAGGCTGTGCAGAGATGCCCCTCATAGCAGCAGGGTGCAAGATGCTAGCAGGCACGCCATACATGGAGCGCCAAACCAACTGGCCGGGAATAGTATACAGGAACATCTGTACATCAGTTATAATTTTGATGATTATAACTGACAACTAATGAAAACCCCAAATTCTGTATCTCTGAAAATTTGAATATTGTTAAAAGTTTCAATATTGAAGACACCTGATGCCACACTCTAATCAGCTAATTAACTCAAAACACCTGCAAAGGCCTTTAAATGGTCTCTCAGTCTAGTTCTGTAGGCTACACAATCATGGGGAAGACTGCTGACTTGACAGTTGTCCAAAAGATGACCACCGACACCTTGCACAAGGAAGGCAAGACACAAAAGGTCTGCTAAAGAGGCTGGCTGTTCACAGAGCTCTGTGTCCAAGCACATTAATAGAGAAGCGAAGGGAAGGAAAATATGTGGTAGAAAAAAGTGTAAAAACAATATGGATAACCACACCCTGGAGAGGACTGTGAAACAAAACCCATTCAAAAATGTGGGGGAGATTCACAAAGAGTGGACTGCAGCTGGAGTCAGTGCTTCAAGAACCACCACGCACAGACGTATGCAGACATGGGTTTCAGCTGTCGCAGTCCTCGTGTCGAGCCGCTCTTGAACAAGAGATGGTGTCAGAAGCGTCTCGCCTGGGCTAAAGACAAAAAGGACTGGACTGCTGCTGAGTGCTCCAAAGTTATATTCTCTGATCAAAGTCAATTTTGCATTTTCTTTGGAAACCAAGGTCCCAGAGTCTGGAGGAAGAGAGGAGAGGCACAGAATCCACGTTGCTTGAGGTCCAGTGTAAAGTTTCCACAGTCAGTGATGGTTTGGGGTGCCATGTCATCTGCTGGTGTTGGTCCGCTGTGCTTTCTAAGGTCCAAGGTCAACACAGCCATCTACGAGGAAGTTTTAGAGCACTTCATGCTACCTGCTGCTGACCAACTTTATGGAGATGCAGATTTCATTTTCCAACAGGACTTGGCTCCTGCACACAGTGCCAAAGCTACCAGTACCTTGTTTAAGGACCATGGTATCCTTGTTTTTAATTGGGCAGCAAACTCACCTGACCTTAACCCCATAGAAAATCTATGGGCTATTGCGAAGAGGAAGATGCGATATGCCAGACCCAACAATTCAGAAGAACTGAAGGCCACTATCAGAGCAACCTGGGCTCTCATAACACCTGAGCAGTGCCACAGACTGATCAACTCCATGACACGCTGCATTGCTGCAGTAATCCATGCAAAAGGAGCCGCAACTAAGTACTGAGTGTTGTACATGCTCATACTTTACATGTTCATACTTTTCAGTTGGCCAGCATTTCTTAAAATCCTTTTTTTGTATTGGTTTTAAGTAATATTCTAATTTTCTGAGATACTGAATTTGGGGTTTTCATTAGTTGTCAGTTATAATCATCAAAATTAAAAGAAACAAACATTTGAAATATATCAGTCTATGTGTAATGAATGAATATAATATACAAGTTTCTCTTTTTGAATGGAATTACTGAAATAAATCAACTTTTTCATGATATTCTAATTTTATGACCAGCACCTGAGACTGGGATGACCACACAATTGTACGACACACAAATACAGACACACACCAGCTTGAAAAGCTGTATTTGAACATTGTTTCCTTCAAATGCTCAGAGTTCAGTTTGTTCTTTTTTAAAATGTTTCAGTGTGTTCTGATGTTATACACCACATGCGAGGTAATGTTCATCTACTGCACTGAAGCTGTATCTGCATCTAGTACTGGGCAGTCCAATTTTTTCCTAATTTATTTTTGAGATAAACATTTTTATTAATATTTTTTCAATTTTTGAGATACATATGTGTCCTTAATATTACACAGATTTAGCACATAATGCTGCTGTCTTGTGAACAGTTGGTTGTTGAATACAGTTTTTTAATGGTATAATTTGTTGAGGTCTTTTTACACAATAGTTACTCTTGCACCTTGAAACTTGCACCTGACAAAGTACTAACTAAAATTAATACCAAACATAATGAAAACTAAAACTAAGCATTAAACAAAAATAAAATGAGGAAAACCACTCTAAAACCTAATTAAAACTAACTGAATTTGAGAGAAAAAAAAGTTAAAACAAAATAAAACTAAGCTATAATGTAAAATCCCAAACTACTTTAACCCTGGATGAGACCCACCACTATCATATCATCTGTGTACTTTATGATGTGATTTATGCTGTACTTTGCACAATAGTTGTGGGTCATCGGGGTGTAGAGTAGGGGGATGATAACACATCCCTGCAGAGAGCCTGTGCTCAGTGTGATGATGCCTGACCTGTTTGTTCCTCCCCCAAAAAACTGAGGCCTGTCTGACAGAAAGTCCAGCATCCAGTTCAGGGATGTGGTCAGTCCTAGTGAGCCCAGTTTGTTGGTAAGATGCTGTGGGATCATAGTATTGAAGGCTGAACTAAAATCCACAGACAGTGTCCGTACCGGTGCATTCTTGTTTTCCAGATGTTCCAGAGTCAGATGTAGAGCAGTGGATATAGCATCCTCAGTAGAGCAGTACTGAATTGCATACATACAGACAAAGTGGTGATAGGCAAACCAACCTGACATAGTAGTGGTGGACAAACAAAGGAAGAAGGCTCTAGTGATAGATGTAGCAATACCAAGTGACAATAACTGTCATGGTCCTGGGCCTTTCTGACCAGTGTTTTGCATTTTTTTGTAACTGAAGCTTGATAAATACCAAGGGCTGAGAGAAGAGCTAGAGAATATGTGAATGATAAAGGCAACAGTGATCACTGTGGTAACTGGAAGACTCAGGACAGTGACCCCCAAACTGAGAGTATCATGGTCCTGGGCCGGTGGCCCAGTGTTTTCTTGTTCTTTTGTTTTGGTCTGTGGTCCTTTTCTAGTTATGTTTGGTGTCAAGCCTGCGTCTCTGTGCCCTTGTCCCACTTCCTGTTTTATTTTGGTATGTCTTGTTTCTTGTGTAGTGTATTTGGTTTTGCTTCCCTTTTTCTCGTCAGTGTCATTGTGTCCAGCTGTGTTACCTGCTGTTTCCACTTTCCCTCATTATCCCGTGATGTATTTAAGTCCTGTGTTTTCCCTGCTTGTTGTCGCGTCGTTGATGTTGCTGTGCCTGTGTGTTTCTGTCTTCCTTGCGTTCTGCAGTGGTGGCCAAAGTACTGACATTCTGTACTTAAGCAGAAGTACAAGTACTTGTGTTAAAAACTACTCTGGTAAAAGCTGAAGTACTGGTTCAACTTCTGTACTCAAGTAAAAGTAAAAAAGTACAAGCTCTGAAATCTATTCAAAGCAAGAAAGTAAAAGCAGCTCCTTGGAGGACATTTCTACCTCTTTCTTACATCTTTCTCCATCTGAGTGAAGTTATCGCTCATTCTTTGCTCTTCCGTAAAATACAGCAGCTGTTCTTTTAGCTAGCAGACACACTGTGTAACAAACTGCAGACACTTTTTTGTCCTCTACGTTTTCTGTCATTTATTTTCCTCACCGTTCCCGCGTGCAGCTCTATGTAAAGCGCAACTTCCTCTAGCTCTTTCCAGTCTCCGATCGAGCGTTGCAGGAACCTCTCCCTCTACCGTGTGCGGTGTCTGTTCCCTCCCTCCCACACTGTTGTTGCGACTTCCAAGAAAAAACCGCTTACAATCAGGGATTCAGTTTTTTTTCTACAATCCATCGTCAGTTCACCCCTCCTGCAGCCAGTCATCCCTCCTCCGCCTTCTCCTCCATTCAGCTGCAGTTCCTCACAGTCACCCCCGCGTTCTCAAGACCCGCCATCATCGCTTCTATTCACCTGTCCAGCCAGGTCCTCGTCCTTGCCACCGCAGAGTGGCCCAGACACGTTGTTGGCCCTGACATGGACGGAAGAGGAGGAACCAGCTGCTGCCTTACCTAAGGCATCCACCTCATGGAGGAAGCAGAGCACCCGGCATCGTCTCTCATCTCCCCCCTTCTGAGACAGCTGTTCCTCTGGATGCTGAATGTTTGGATTTCAAGCCACCACCACTGTCTTCAGCTGTAGTTCCAGCTCTTCCCCTGTCACTCCAGTCCCAGTCAGCCGTAGTTCCAGCTCTTCCCCAGTCACTCCAGTCTCAGTCAGCTGTAGCTCCAGCACTTCCCCAGTCAAACCAGTCCCAGTCAGCTGTAGCTCCAGCTCATCCCCAGGAGGCCCAGTTTCAGCCAGCTCCTGTAGTTTCCCCTTGGTCACAGTCAGCCACTGTAGCTCTCCCTCTGGCTGCTGTTTCAGCTCCCTCTCTGCCTCCAGTGTCAGCTCTCCCTGTCTCAGTCTCCCCAGTGCCAGCTCTCCCTGTCTCAGCCTCCCAGTGTCAGCTCTCCCTGTCTCAGCTTCCCCAGTGCCAGCTCTCCCTGTCTCAGCCTCCCCAGTGTCAGCTCTCCCTGTCTCAGCTTCCCCAGTGCCAGCTCTCCCTGTCTCAGCTCCCTCAGTGCCAGCTCTCCCTGGTTCAGCTCCCTCAGTGCCAGCTCTCCCTGCTTCAGCTCCCTCAGTGCCAGCTCTCCCTGCTTCAGCTCCCTCAGTGCCAGCCCTCCCTGCTTCAGCTCCCTCAGTGCCAGCTCTCCCTGCTTCAGCTCCCTGAGCCTTAGCTCTCCCTGCTTCAGCTCCCTCAGTGCCAGCTCTCCCTGCTTCAGCTCCCTGAGCCTTAGCTCTCCCTGCTTCAGCTCCCTCAGTGCCAGCTCTCCCTGTCTCAGCTCCTCAGTGCCAGCTCTCCCTGCTTCAGCTCCCTCAGTGCCAGCCCTCCCTGCTTCAGCTCCCTCAGTGCCAGCTCTCCCTTCTTCAGCTCCCTCAGTGCCAGCTCTCCCTGCTTCAGCTCCCTCAGCCTTAGCTCTCCCTGCTTCAGCTCCCTCAGCTTTAGCTCTCTCTCAGCCCATTGTGTCAGCACCACCAGTTTCCTTGCAGCTTCAGTCAGAGCCCCAAGTGTCTGGTTCCCCGCAGTCAGGTTCCCCTCAGTCAGAGCCCCAGGTGTCAGCTCCCCTTCGGTCAGCTTCCACGCCGTCGCCATCACCTGCTCCTATGCCATCCCCAAAGATGCCCCAGCTGTCCAGGGAGACAGCTGTGTGCCCTGCACCACAGCCCTGGCCTGCTCAGTCCAAGCCGCCAGGGGTTGCCGAGTCTTCAGGGGTTCCCGAGTCTTCAGGGGTTCCCGCTCGGTCAGAGCCACCAGGGGGTCCTGAGTCTTCAGGGGTTCCCGCTCAGTCCGAGCCGCCAGGGGTCCTGCTCAACCCGAGTCTTCCGAGTGCCCCGAGTCCTCGACCATCCTGGGCTCAGGAGAATCTGAGGTCCCAAGGTCATCCATCTCTGCCGCATGCCACGCGGCCGCATGCCCGAGGTCATCCGTCTCCACCGCTGGGAGCACGGTCGGCCTCCTGCCTCGCCATGTCGCCGCCGCTGGAAGCACGGTCAGCCCCCTGTTGTTTTCCGCTATGGACTTCCCAGTATACCCCTCTGAACAGTGTTGCCTTGTGGACTGTCTTTGTGTTGGAACTGTTACTCCAGCCTAGTGCTGCCGCCTTTGGTTTAGTGTTTTTGTTTGGACTATGTGGCCTTTTTTTTGTTGTTTTCCTTGCTTCGTGTGTTTTCTTGTTCTTTTGTTTTGATCTGTGGTCCTTTTCTAGTTATGTTTGGTGTCAAGTCTGCATTTCTGTGCCCTTGTCCCACTTCCTGTTTTATTTTGGTATGTCTTGTTTCTTGTGTAGTGTATTTGGTTTTGCTTCCCCTTGTCTCGTCAGTGTCATTGTGTCCAGCTGTGTTACCTGATGTTTCCACTTTCCCTCGTTATCCCTTGATGTATTTAAGTCCTGTGTTTTCGCTGCTTGTTGTCGTGTCGTTGATGTTGCTGTGCCTGTGTGTTTCTGTCTTCCTTGCGTTCTGCTCTTCGTCTTACCCCCCAGAAGGATTTTGTATTTTGTTTCTTATCTCTCCTAATAAACACCTTTAAGTAATGTCATTATCCGGAGTCCTGCATCTGGGTCCATCTCTGCCCGTCACACCGCCCGACATGACAGGGAGAGTGTTTCCAGCAGATTCCAGGAACAACATCCGAGATCTCTGTCCAGAAGTGTACAGTCCTAGGAACAGTTAAGATACTCTGCGGGACCCTCAAGCTCCCAGGCCTCTTACAGAGGACCCAAGCTTAGAGGAAGATAAAGACCACCCACAGGGCAAGTGAGGGATTTTAGAGCAACTGGATAGTGTAGTAGCAATATTACTGTATGAAAGGAGATGAAATGAAATATAGTTCCAAAGGGTGCTACCGTATATTGCAAATATGATATCATATCATAATATGGAGAAGTACAATGTTATTATTCAGAGCTGCATCTGTGCTGACCAAGAAAAGATAATAAAAGAATGATAAAGAGCACTTGGTGGATATCTTTTCACTTCTGCAAAGATAAATGGTTGGCCCAGATTGTTCAATTTCTAAGATGAAAAAGGATTATAAGAAAATCTGGATCAGACTTTCCACATCGGGGCAAACCCAAAAATTTTAAAAGAGTTCAGCAATTCAAAATGCTACTCACATTTCTCTGCCTGTGTCTGGCTTTTGGCTTTTCAGTTAGCATAAATATAAAAGACCATCAGAACTAGCAAGTTTTATGCCCCAGACTGATGCTGGTCCAAACAAAGACTTTCATAAAAAGTAAAAGTTTTACAAAATATCAGTCTCTGTCATGGATCAGGTTTCTGTTTAATCGCTGACTTTTTTTAAATTTTGTAATTGTCAATTAATTTTACTTGCAGCCTTTTTTCTATTTACTGCCTCTTTTCTACCACACTTTTGTTCAATTAGTTATCATTCTCTATATACATACTTCCAGTTGTTCACTTAATATTTACCACATCATCATATACATTTTTTAGTCAAACTTTTAGCCTTCTAGTATTCATCGCCAGTTCCTGGTGAATGATCTTTTTTTTTTTTCCATTTTTTGGACCTTGCTTTTGTTGCCTGCTCCTTGTATGCATTGATTTTTTTTTTCACTGACCACCTTTCATTGTGTGGAAGATTGTATTTCTCCCTTAGAGATAGGGTGAAAGGCATGGTCATTTGGGAGGGTCTCGGAGTACTCTTCCATATTGAGAGGAGGAAGTTGAGGTGGTTAGGCATTTGACTAGGTTGCCACCTGGATGCTTCCGCAGTAACATGTTTTGGTTCAATTAGGAGGAATACCCCAGGGTGGGCTCAGAATGCAATGGAGAGATTATGGCTTTTAGCTGGCCTGGGAAGGTCTAATATATCACTAGAAGAGGTAGTTGTGGAGAGGGAGATCTTGGCATCTCTGCTTAGTCTGCAGCCCCTGAGTGGGAAATGGATGGATGTGTGGTTGTATGGATGCAGTGGCATGAAACAATATGCCCCTTCCTGATTTCTTAGTTTTTGGATATTTGACACACTTAAATGTTTCAGCCAATAAAACAAATGTAATATTAATAAAGCTGAGTAAATGCAGTACCAGTCACAAGTTTGGATCCAACTTTTGACTGGTACTGTAAAAAATTCAGTTTTTAAATTATTTCATTTATTGAGGGGAAAAAAGGCAATCCAAACCCACTTGGCCATATGTGAAAAAAATAATTGTTCCTTAAACCACCCTTGGCAGCAAGAATTGCAATCAAGCATTTGGGATAACTGGCAATGAGTCTTTCACATTGCTGTGGAGGAATTTTGGCCCACTCTTCTCTGCAAAATTGTTTTAATTCAGCTACATTGGAGGGTTTTCAGGCATGAATGTCCTGTTTAAGGTCATGCAAAAGTATTTCAGTCTGATTTGAGTCTGGACTAGGCCACTCCAAAACCTTGAATTTGTTTTCTTAAGCCATTCAGAGGTGGACTTACTAGCATGTTTCAAACCAGTGTCTTGCTGCATAGCCGGAGTGATGGCTGGACATTCGCCTTCAGTATTTTCTGGCAGAGAGCAGAATTCATGGTTCCATCAATTGAGGCAAGTTGTCCAGGTCCTGAAGCAGCAAGGTAGCCCTAAACCATCACACTACAATATTTGACTGCTGGTCTGATGTTCTTTTTATGAAATGCTGTGTTAGTTTTACGCAATATTTAACAGGACTGAAATCTTCCAGAAAGCTGAACCTTTGTCTTGTCAACCCACAGAACAGTTTCCTCAAAATTTTGAGGATCATCAAGATGTTATCTGGCAAATGTAAAGTGAGCCTTTGTATTTTATTTGGTCAGGAATGGTTTTTGCCTTGGAACTTTTCCATGGACGACATTTTTTTCCCCAGTCTCAGATCTAACATTTTTTCAGAAAAAAATTCCAAACACAAACTCAATTCAGCATGGTCTTACATACCATTTTGATGAGACATTTTACATAGAATATGCTTTCTAAAATACATTGTTTGTGAAAGGCAATACACAAACCCAGCAACCAGAAATCATAAACAGATTTTGCACTGAACTGTGTTTTCCATGTAATATCATGATGAGAGATTGCCAGTGCAGTCATACACAAACAACTCATTGAGAAAACCCTTGCCCTGAGCAACAAACACAGCAGTTGGTCTCCAATATGTGAATGACAAATGAATATCACTCAGTGGGTCAGATGGTGTAGACACACTCAATGCACTGTGCTAATCAGGCCAACCTGCAGACCTCACATACCATCAGGACATTCTCTAGGGGGAAATTAGTACTTTCCACTTTGCTAAGTGAGTATACTTTCTTCTCTGGGTGAACACATTGTTTGTTACATGCATAATTTCCTTATGTAAACTGTATAACAGTGGGTTACCAATTATAAGTAAAACATTCACTTTTATGAAGTCACATTTAGTAATATGTTGTCAGAAGCAAGCTAAAAGAATTTGCTAAGTTTCTCAGTATTGCACTCCCTGGCTCCTGGGTGAAGCTCCTTGGCCTCTTGGATGTTTTGTTTAAATTAAATTTTAAAGTTCACTTTGAATGATGTCTTTAGCCATGTTTTAATAATGCGACAGGCAATGACCTAAGATTTTTAATTGGAAGGTCATGGCTTTGTGTCATGATGGCCAGGCAGATTGGACCCAAAGAGCAGAAATGGCAGATTACACAACCAATGCTCATTCTGAACAAACGCAAAATGGGACAACCAAACAAGAGCTCGAGGAGTGAGTCTGGCACACACGGAGGTGGGGGTGGGGGTGGGGGGGGGGGGGGGGGGGGGGGGGGTGGGGGGGGGGGGTGGGGGTGGGGGGGGGGGGGGGGTGGGGGGGGGGGGTAAAGCTGGTGGAGTGTTTCTGGGGTCTGGTGGGGAGCGTGGGCAGGCAGGTGTTATCCGTGAGGCAGACTGATGGAGGCTGGAGAGGCGGTGGCTGAGAAATGGTGGCTCCGTGGTGAGGCAGAGAAGGTCCGTATTTCCAGTGACAGGTGCACCGTGAAAAGAAGCAAGCTGAAAAACAGAGAGGTTATTGTTACTGACAGGCAGGCCAGGATTTATGCACGAGAAAAACAAGCAAGCTGTGTTACCACCATGGAGGTTACACCAGGGAGGGGGTGGCTGTAGCTCAGTAGGTAGAGCAGGTCACCTACTGACTGGAAGGTCAGCGGTTCGAATCCTGGCTACTCCAGGCTACATGCCAATGTATCCTTGGGCAAGATACTTTACCCCAAGTTGCTCTCCGACCGTTCTGTCGGAGTATGAATGCGTGTGAATGTTAGTTAATTAAAAAAAAGCACTTAGCTTCATAAAATGGAAGTGCTTGTATGAATGGGAGTGCATGGTGAATGCACATGTTGTATAAGCGCTTGAGTGCTCATACTGAGTAGAAAAGTGCTATATAAGAACTAGTCCATTTACCATTTTACCACAATCTGACGGTGAACCACTGTCTCAGCCAGTCCTAAATACTCCAAGCCCAGATTGGTTTAAGCAGCCACAGGTGTGCTCCTTGGCCCGCAGCCACAGACTCCACCTGAAGGTGAGACACAAGTGGCCTGCCCACCGAACCACCTGAAACAAAGCAGAAAACATACACAGCCCCCCCCCCCCCCCCCCCCCCCGACCTATGACAGCTTTGTATGGAAAACAAGGCGCTGCAACTGCTACTTTGGGCTTCATTGGCTCTACACATTGCATCAGCCACAACAGAAGGTATCTTGTTAACATTACTCTGTTGGTATAGATGACAAAATTCAAGAGAACAATTACAATAACAGGAGGAATATGGAATTATTTCATTTAAAAATAGAAAAAGCATTTCAAATATACACCACACGCTAAACATAGACAAACTGCAGGCAAAACGGACCGGCAAACTGGATGAACAGCTTGTTGTCATTATCATCCAATCTGAGCTGTTCTCATGCTGCAGTTGTATAATTAGCTACAAAATCAAATCCGTTAATGTGAAGTACTTTTTACATTACACTACATACATTTTTTTACCCTTCTTTTACTGCTGATAGAAGCAGCAAATTCTGAAGTGTTCTGAAGTGTCTATACTCTCCTCAGAGTCAGTCAAATGCTGCAAAACTGACTGAACGGTGCATCATAGTGCAAATGATATTGACCCAAATCAAACTGCAGAAGTAACCCAAGACTTTCTGAAGGTGTGAAAAATATGGGAAGTTCTTCAATGGCCAATGATCAGTCAACTGATCTCAACCCAATAGAGCATGCTTTTCAGTTACTGAAAACAAAACGGAAGGCAGAAAGGCCTATAAACGAGAAATAAAGCTGCAGTAAAAGCTTGACAGAACCTCTCACGGAACGAAATGCTGCATATTTGATATCCAGGTGTTTTAGACTTCAGGCAGTCATTGACTGCAAAGCATTTTCAGACTGGTAAATGTCAGTGACTTTGTTTCTCAGCTGCTTATTTAGATTGTGGAATGATGTGTTGCTTGTTAAGATCTTTTAACCTACTTCACTTTGTCAGACAGGTTCTATTTAAGTGGTTTCTTAAATCAACAGGTCTAGCGGTAATCAGGGTTAGGCAAGTGAAATTAAACTCACCTTTCCAAAAAAATGTGGTTAATCACAGTTAATCCATGATTTAACATGATTTAACATAGTCTCTATTTTGGAATAGAGACTATGCTAGCTGGCATTATGAGCTTTGTTTATTTGAAAGAGCTCATTTATTCACATATGGTCAGATAGTTTTGAAAAGCTTTTTACTCTTAATAAATGAAATTATCATTTAAAAACAGCATTTTATGTTTAATCCGGTTGTCTGCATCCATCCACCCATTTTGTTTCACTTAACCAGGGCTGGGTCGTGGGGGCAGCAACCCAGACTCCTCCTCCCGAGATACCTCATCCAGTTTATCCAGGGGAACACAGAGGCATTCTCAGGCCAGCCGAGAAATATAATATTTCCAGAACACCTCACCCATGAGGTACCCAGGGGGCATCCTAGTCCAGATGCCCAAACCACCTCAATTAGATCCTTTCAATGTGGAGGAGTAACGACTCTACTCTGAGCCCCTTTCGAATGACTGCACTCTTCACCCTATCTCTAAGGCCAGCCACCCTTTGGAGGAAGCTCATTTCTGATTCTATCCGCAATCTTATTCTTTCAATCAATACCCAAAGCTCGTGACCATAGGTGAGGGTAGGATTGTAGATTGACCAATAAATGGGCAGCTTTGCTTGATGCACGGCTCTCTCTTTACACAATGGACTGGTGCAGCATTCACATCACTGCAGCCACAGGCCCAATCCATCTGGTCAATCTCCCTGCTTCCCTTTCCTTTCACTCCTGAACAAGGCCCTGAGATATTTAACTCCTCCACTTTGGACAGCAACTTGTTTCTCACCTGGAGTATGCACTCTGTCCTTTTCTGGCTGAGGACCATGGCCTCAGACTTAAAGACATTCTTGCCACTTCACACTTGGGTGCGAAGCACTCCAGTGAGAGCTGGAAGGCACCACCTGATGGAGCAAACAGGAACACATCATCCACAAAAGCTGCTAATGCAGTGGCTTCCGCTCCAGATCACCACGCCGCCCTACAATATGCAGAGCCTTAAGGATGAGGTAGTTAAACAACTCCGAGGCCCTGCCACTAAGGAGTTGTGGTAACTACCTCAATGATCTAACCCCCAGTGATGGGTGAGTCATCCCTCTCATCCCCAGACTCTGCTTCCACTACAGAAGGTTTGTCAGTGGGATTAAGGAGGTCCTCAAAGTATTCCTTCCACCGCCCGATTAAATCCTCAGTTGAAGTCAGCAGTGCCCCACCTACACTACATATCATGTGAGTAGAGCACGGCTTTCCCCTCCTGAGTCACCTGATGGTTTGCCAGAATCACTGTCAGGTTTGTAGCTGTGGCAGGCGAGGCAGAGGACCCCAATGCAGGACTCATAAGGTGAGGGGCTGAATTTTACTAGAAGCTGTATTAGCAAAACTAAGCATGAACCATAACATGACCTTGGAGCATAACATGAACATAACTATAACTATGGAACGTGGCATGGAACATAAAGCACACAGCGGGAAACAAATGACGATGCGACAAGGACCAAGGAGAAATGAAGACAATAAATACACAAAGGGATAACGAGGGAACAGGCAACAGGTGAGGGGCACAGCTGAACATAATTACACAGACGAGACAAGTGGAGGCAAAACTAAACACAAGCACACAGGGCAGAAGGACTATCAAAATAAAACAGTAAGTAACCCAAAAAAGGGTACACGCAGACTTGACGCATAGCGGGAACTTAAACATGACCAAAACAGAAACCTAAATACAACACCTCAGGGAAACACTGGGAAGAGAAACAAACATGAGACAAGGGACAAGCGACAAGGACATGACAAACAAAAAACAGACACAAGAACACTATCCAAACAGGAGGACATGGGAATCAAACATAAGAGAGACTGATACCAGAGGGATAACACAAACACTGAACACAGACCACGGGGAAGACAACAATGGTGGAAACAGGAACTAAACACAAATAACTAACAGAAAACTTTGAAAAACTAAAAAAACAACTCAAAGAAACAGGCACACTGGGCCAATGGTCCAGGATCATGACAATCACAGTCGAAAAGTCTTTTTCCAGTTCTTCCCACACCCAAGATTTTGCTTCAGCTACCGCCCAAGCTGCGTATTGAGCCTGCCAGTACCCATCAGCTGCTTCAGAGGTCCCACAAGCAATCCAAACCTGATAGGACCCCTTCTTCAGCGTGATGGCTCCCTTCACCTTCATCGGCTCAGGGATTACCACTACAACAGACATCAACCACCTTGCAGCCTCAGCTCCGTGCAGCAGCCTCAACAATGGAGGTGTGGAACATGACCCATTCAGACTCAATGTCCTCAGTCTCCCTCAGAATGCTATCAAAGTTCTGCTGGAGGTGGGAGTTTAAGATCTTGTGGACTGGAGCCTCTGTTAGGTGTTCCCATCACACCTTCACTATACGTTTAGGTGCACCAGGTCTGTCCAGCATCCTCCCCTGCCACCTGATCCAACTCACCACCAAGGGTGATCAGCTGACAGCTCAGCTCTTCTCTTCATCCGAGAATCCAGAATAGAAAAATCGATCATCGACCTGCGACCTAGGTTGTCCTGGTGCCATGTGCATTTATGACATCCTTATGTTCAAGCATGGTGTTTGTTATGGACAAACTATGGTTGCAGAAGTCTAATGACAAAACACCACTTTGGTTCTGATCAGGCATTGCCATTTCTCCTAGTCACACCTCTCCAGGTCTCACTGTTGTTGCCCACGTGACCATTGAAGTCTCCCAGTAGGATGATGAAGTCACCAGATGAAGCATCCTCCAGCATCCTACCCAGCGACTCCAAGAAGGCTGGGTACTCTGAACTGTCATTCAGCGCATTGAGTGCAAACAACATTCAGGACTTGTTCCCTGGCCTGAAGGCGCAGAGAAGTGACCCTTTCATCCACCAGTGAACGTACAGGCAGTTAGCTGAGGGGGATACAAGAATACTCACCCCAGTCTGTCACTGATGGCAACTCCAGACTGGAAGAGAGTCACCCCCCTCTCCAGCAGACTTGCTCCAGAGCCCAGACCATGCATTGAGGTAAGCATGACTATAGCTTTTTCAGTATCTCTCAACCTCACGCATTAGCTCAGGCTCTTTCCGTTCCCAAATAGCCAGTCTCGATAGCTGTCAGGGCCTCCATTTTTGACGCTCTGCACCCAACCCTTACGGCACACCTGGCCACCAGGCACCCCCCGGCCCCCCACCGTTTTGTTTTTTTTTCCATTAAAAAAATCGCTCTGAATTGCTCTTTACTTGGCCCCTCGCCCAAGACCAATTTGCTTCGGGAGACCCATACAGATGACATAAGCAACAGACAGACAGCATAGTCCCTGGGATCACTGGGACACACAAACCCCTCCACCACAATAAGGTGGCAATTCGTGGAGGGAGTATATCGTTATGTAATATTCAAATTTCGTTGATTATATAAAGCATTTAAGTGTGACAAAAATGTGAAAAACTAAGAAATCAGGAAGGACAATCACTGACTGCAAATGTAAGTGTAATGTATTAAACAATCTTGTGATTGTTTTGTAATTGAAATGTGCACATCAATATTATTAGATCATTTAAATCAACTGGTGCAATGAAAGAAGGCAAAATTCCAGGGATTGTGTTAAATTCCAAATAACATAACTGTAACGAAGAAAGTGGCTTTTGTCAATATTATTAGCATATGGCATACATATGCTATACTGTAATTTTAATTTATCACAAAATAAATGTACATTAAACTACACGGTGTTGCACAGAGCAGCAATATATAGTGTTTTAAATGAAGATTATGTTGGTTGACATTATGCTTTGTTTATTTGTAGGGTCTCATTCATTAATTTCACCTAACTTCATGTAAGGCTTATAAATCTCTTCATGTTCACACTGTTTTGGTTTCAATTCTACTTTGCACCTTAGCGTGGTGAATATATGCTCATCACCGGATGTAAATAGTAAGCTACCTCAAACAGGACCACAATATTTAGAAACACAAAAGTCACGTCTTTGAGACCATACATAGTTCAGTCTTTCTAATGCATCACTTAGAGCAGAATAATTAAACATGCAAAATTTTAATATTGGGAAGATTGTTTATGGATGAAGTTGTTTTGTGGGAAGTATGGGGTGCATGATACAAATCTACTAAGCTCATTATCAGTATTTCAAGCAAACAATAAAATACTTACGAAGCCATTTTTCACAATTCACTGAAGAAAATATTGCTATTCAAAGCCACAGAACTATATGATATTTTAGTTCACTTCTTTGATTTCCTGGGTCGACTTTCTCTAAGTGGCACGCTCTCTGTCTTTTTAGCCACTGTTATTCTGATAATCCTGGTAATTCTTTTTCCATTTGTTTTTTTACAAAAGTGCTAAAATTAACACATTTCTGTGCAGCATTTTTTTTTTCTTTTGGGGAAAAGCAATAAAATGCACCAAATATTTAAAACAAGAGGTTGTGCACAGGTTGGCTCTCTCCTGACTTATACCTCTTTTTGTAAATCACTCAATGTTTGTGGACAGTGCCACCCAACATTACTAAAAAAAAGTAGAAGAAATTGTTCTGTTGGGTTAAACAAATCTTTCTGTCAAGAGGAGGAAGTGTAAAGACCAGTGAGGTGGTAAAACAAACAGCTCATCAGCAGAGGTCAGCTTATCAGATTTTGCTACATGACTGTGTATCACCCACTGGCTGAGAACTGAGCCAGGGAAATGAGGCTCAGCGATCAACCGACCCACTCTATTGATTAACAGCATTTTCTCATTCCTGGCCAAGAAACTAGTATCCCCCCCACACGTGTTATTTGTTTGAGAAGAAACGAGGCCCAGTGCCATGTGTTTGTGTGCTTACGCTACATTCGCTCTGAGGAGCGTGTACACATCCAGCTGAGCCACTTTGCATTTAAAACTAGCAGCCAAATGTCCTCTCATATGGAGAGAAGCTCCAAAAAAAAAAAAAAAAAAAAAAAAAAAAAAGATAAAACTTCTCAATTTGGATGCAAGAATCTCAGTGATCGTCTACTGGCCAGAGCTTTTCAATATATTGGTCCCCTGTTGTACCCTAAAGTAAACCATTTGTATAACAACCCCCCATGCCTTTCCTCTAGCCATTAACCTCCCCAACCCCCCACCTCCCCCCACCACCCCCTCTTATCACACACATGCACATACAGTGCACTTATTTGGTTCCCAGTGGGGTGTGTGGGCTATTCAAATGTCCTGACTCAGAGATTTAAAATGTCATTTAAAACCCATTCACTGCTGTTAAGGCTGTTTTATTTTTCCAGTATTAGCCTACAAGGTCAGTTGCTACCAACAGCTGATGAGCGATCAATATGAGATTAAATTTAAAGAGCTGTGGCCCTGAGGGCGGTCAGTCACTTGTGCATGGAGTTACCACAGGGTGGGGTGGGGTGGTCCTAAGCACAGGGGCTCAACAGAGACCTATATTCTTCCACACACCCTCTACCTCCACCTCCCACTCCACCTCCCCAAGCTTGGTTAACTCTCAAGACCATGATTAATTCATGGTGATTATAGTCTGGAGGCAGGGGAGAAAACTGGGAATGCATACGGTCCTGACTGCACAGGCTGGGGTTAGAGAGATAAAGGTTCCCCAGATTCACACCACAAACCCATGTCTGACTCGCTTTCCTATGAGTTTGAATAATTTTTTTTTCCATCCTTCCTGCAAAAACGTCGTGCCTCAGTGTTTTGGACTTCTTGATTATTATTGCAGGTATGTTCACTGAAATAAGTCAGGAGAAGTCCTTCCCAGCCACCAGACCACACTGTAAGAACAGAAACCTGGAGGGAATAATAATATTTGAGCGAGCTAATAAAAGCATAACAAGCAGGAGAGCTACGGCCACAGCAATTTCATCATTGTCCTTCACAGTAGCACAGCTAACTGCTTATGATTAGTTGACGACCTCGAATAACTGAATGGAAGAGGCTGGAGCCAAAACAGCTGGAAGAAGAAACTGTACAGCATGAGCAGTGAATTCACTCCCCCTTGTGTTGGCTGCAGCAAACTGGTCCACTAAATGCCTCCATAGCTGGAAGAAAAAGTGAAATCAGCAAAAACAAAAAAAGTTGTTTGTTGCTCCAACCTTTGCTCTGTTTGTGTGTGACTTCGGGGTCTGCTGCAACACTGCAGCAGAGACAAAGAGAAAACCTGACAATGACAGGTTACGATTATCATCACAAAACATGCACTCCAAAGCAGGGCTCTGGAGTGTGTCTCTTAACTCTTCTCATTTAGATTTCTTTTTTTTTTGGTTCATCGCATTCCACAAAACGCCATTTTAATTTTGCTCATTATTTTAAATCCCATTAATCAGAATTAACAAATGTTTATCTCTCACCATGTCTGCCAATTATTTCACAGTCCAAGAAAATGGACAAAAAATTTCAATGTAAAAAAGTGATTATCTGTAATGTACCTTACAAAAAAGCCCTGTGACGTACAGCTGTGCTGACACTTTGTGATATGTGATGTGATATACTTTAACAGCTGTTCTCCCAAAAAAATATTTTGAAAAAAATCACATATATTTTCTAGTTTATTAGAAACACATTTGTCAACATGTTGTATTTATACAGTGAATGGTCTAATATGCACTGGAGGTCACATAAGCTTAGGTTTATTGGAACAATAAAAGACATACCATGAAGGCTTGATATTCAAAGAAATGTAGCAGCTGCTAGCTGCATATTTGACATCAGTCTTTAATAGTTTGGATTTTTCTTTAAGACACAAAAAATAAAACCTAAGTATGTTATATTAACAGTTTTTTAATGTATTGTCAGCAGACTAAAAAATTAGAATTCAATTACTCCTTTAACACTTACATTTGTCTCAACACATTCTGTGATGATGTGCAAAGCACTTTAACAATATTTGTGCTATTTTTTTATTTGTCAAATGTCTACTTGTGTTTTTATTATTTTTTGACCTTTTTTTGTAAACAACATCTTGTACAAACTAGCACAGTGAACCACAACCCCAGCAAATGTGTTTTTATCTCCATACAATATAAATGAAATCAATACAAAAGTTTGGTTGGTTGCTTGGAACATTTTTGTATGGATTGAGAGGTTCTAAAATGTGGTTTTCGAGACTTCTGGACTCCTGAATTGAATAGATTACGTAAACAGTTGACTCTTCTAAGTCCTATTTAGAACCCCGGTAGAAGATTTTTAGAAGGTAGACTTCATCTCACCACTTCAAGTTCACTTCCATTTTGAATAAAGGGCTTGCAATCCATAGAGAGTTTTTACTGGTTTGCCTTTTGAAGGCAGCCTTCTTCAGATTTGGTTGAAATTCTGAAACCAAAACAAAGAAAGAGTCCAGGTGGAGGAGGAAACTGTCCCTCGGGCCTCCAGAAAACGTATTGTGAAAAAGGTTAAGTGTCAATATGGCAGAGCTTGACAGGCAAGAGGTTTGAGGAGCTTCTGAATAAATACAAGGGACACATCTAGTTCCTCACACATAGTCTGAATGCCACTCAGCCTTCCCACTGTGCCGGGTCAGCACACAACCAAGCCTTGGCCCCTTTACTCTCTCTCTGTAAAGCTATTGAAGTCTTTGACAGTAGCTAAGGATGTTTTCATGTTTAGCACATACTACAAAAGATTTTTGAAAAGGTTTTTTCTTTGTTTTTTGTGTTAGGGGGATTGGTCGCTATGCCAGGCCACTGACAGGGATCAGAAGGGATGACAGGGTGTCCCAGTCCAGTTTTTGGGTGCAGGCTGGGTGGTGGTGTGAATTGAAAGAAGCAATTAAAACACCCAAACACAATACTGCAGACAGTGTTTTTGAGCATAATTTTTATGCTGAATATGCTTTCCTTTCAAAAGAACAGCAAACGGGAAAATAAATAAATAAATATCAAATCACCAAAAGAAGAAAGAAGGAAAAAAAAGTTTATGGTACTGCCCTAATCCAGTCACTATGCATGGTTCTGGATGCATCCCCCAACACTTCCAAATCTTACGACCCTTCATTATTGAATCTCTGGCCAGTAAAGTTCGTTCCCTCAAAAAGCTACCACACAGTGCCCTCATTCATTTCTGAGGGTGGGTGAGAAAGATGGTTATTGTATCCGCTCCCGTTCAGTGACAGTGAGGTAAAGGGAGGACTAGGGCCAAACACCTCTGAGGAGATGCTGTGCAGGGGCCCTGGGATGCCAGGCTCTGGGCTGGGAGAGTCCCCTGGGTGGTGGGACATGATATCGGAGAAGCGTTGCACCTCACTGGAGGGGTGGTGCCCTGGGAGAGGATGGTCCATACCTCCAAGGGGGTTGCCTGTGGGGCCTGAGGATGGCACAAAGGGGAGATCAACCGGAGTCTGGGCCTGCGATGATGGTGGCCCCTGAGGGAAAAAGTCATAGTTCGCTGCTGGACCATAGTACTCACTTTGATAATCTGCAGATGCGAGAGAAGTGGGAAAAAAAAAATCCTGGGATGTTGAGGAATTCATTGAATATATACATAGCATGATTTGTATTAGAGAAAGAGAGAACTTCTCTGTGCTACATTAGTCACAGAGCACATTACACTTAAATCAAAACTGCAATTGGGTGGGGAGAACAACGTGGCCACAAAATTAATTAAAATGGGGCAATTTCATCAGCGATTCTACCTACTGAGACCAATTTTTTCAGCTCAGCAGAATATTATTAGACTTTTTGCTTCAGCAGTAACGACAAAGGCCTGAACACAAATGAAATTCTTTGAAAATTAACAGATATTTCAAAGAATTTGACAAAATCATGCAGGGTTAGTATGAAATCACTTAGGTGTGAGCTAAGTTCACTTGAAGTGAACTCCATTCTTAGCCATTTTTAAAAGCCTATGGATGAGATGACCCAAACTAAAATATATATAGCCTCGGAATTTGCCTTAAAAAAAAATAGTAATGGTTGTCCAAAATAACAGTAAGAAAGAAAACGACAGCATTGTTGCTACTTGTCTATAGATATTATTTTTTAATATTATTCAATCTTTTAACATTTAATGTTTTGTGAAAAGTAAAGACGACTAAACGTGAACAGACACATCAAGTGAGTAGACATGCTATCTACTCACTCGGTGTGGCAATGTCTTTAAATAGTCACATTGACCTAAATAAATCGTCTTTATTTCCCCGGGAATAGGATGACACAAAAGATAAAGAAAATGACGAAAAAGATGCAAATAAAATTTTAAAAAATACATGGCACACAATTGTTAGCTAATCCATTATGTGTGAGATTCACATCAAAATGTAACATGTATCAAAAAAGGAAAACGATGACATATTAATTAAGCATACCTCCATAGTAGGAGAAGGGTCCGTTGGGGATGAGCTCGCCTGGCTCCAACCGGTCACCCAGCGCCCTCATTCGCCTCGGGCTCCGGAAAAACGCGTGCCTGCGGGCGCCCAGTGCACTTAGCTGCTTCATGCGCCTCTCTTTCGAACGTCGGTTCTGGAACCAGACCTGGACAAACACGCAGACACACACAAACGCGTGGATCACGTCATGTGGCTCGGCAAACACGCAGTAGACTGCTGACGCCATTTTGATTGCACGTCAATATTCCGTGGCGGAAGATTAGAGGAGAAACAGAAATGGAGATTGGGAGGTAGAGCTGCTGTGCAATGAATAAATATCTAAACAAACAAAATTTTGTTTGTTTTTCCTGAATATGCAAACAGATTTCAGTATTTAAATGTATCCTCATTCAAAAGAAAGTGTAATTAGGTATCCTGTTTACCTTGGCACCTACACCGCTGGCTGCTTATTAGAGGCAGTACCCGCGCTGTGTGTTATGTGACGTGCGTGTTGAGCCAGTGTGTTAAATTCTCAAGGCTCTGCGGCGAAGAGGACTGCGTCCAATTATCGTTAAAGGAGCGACAGTCCCATCTAACCTCGCTAATGATCTTTTAACCCTCCATTTACTCCGACTGAAGGCTACAGCAGCGGGGGTTTAAAATCTCCAATTAATACTTAATAGGCGGGCTGTTACCAATATATTACCGGACTCTTGGAGGTTATCATTTCCTAATCTATAGGCCGGCTTTCTTTAATTATGCTCTTCCCTTTCCCCGCTCAAGCACACACATATTAGATACCCCTACCGCTCCACCTTCACTTTTTCTGTTAAACCTTTTTGAAACGAAGAAAGAAAGAAACAAAAAGGTGTGTTAGTAAAATTAATTTAAAACGCAGAAAATTTTTACTTTCCATTAAATTTAGAGCTGCTCTTATATGATTATGATGCTTGAATATAATTTACAGTGATAGATTATTTAATACACAAATGTTTCCAATATTTCTGCCACGAAAACAGGTCTATTTTGAAACAAATCCCAAATGCACATTATTATTATTATTATTATTATTATTATTATTATTATTATTATTATTATTATTATTATTATTATGTCCAATTGATTGCCTGTACTTCTTGTTGTTTAACTTAGTTGTG
The DNA here is from genome assembly GCF_007364275.1 of Archocentrus centrarchus. Lineage (NCBI taxonomy): Eukaryota > Metazoa > Chordata > Actinopteri > Cichliformes > Cichlidae > Archocentrus > Archocentrus centrarchus. The sequence goes on from NC_044358.1 coordinate 2,673,132, forward strand.
AGGATACAATCTGAAGACCCTTGAAACAGATTTCTGCCTTTCCACTTCGCTAAAACTGCTCACAGCATGGCTAAATGTGGTCGCAAAACGTGATGCCAGCGCTGTGCCAGGACTCCCAGTGCTCACAGCGCTCACAGCAGTTCGGCGCCAGTTGGCGACTTTGCCCTGTCGTGTACGCCAAAAAAAAAAAAAGCCCATATAAATTACCCGTTTCCAAATCAACCTCGTCCATCGGCTGGTCTTTGGGTTAATGAATTCGATGTGACCGCGCAGTTTGAAGGGAAGAGGCCTCGTTTAAAGAGGAGTGAATGATATGAGAGGGAAAGCTTGGGGAGGTGGAGTCTCCCTGATGGGATGAGGGCCTGCTCGGTCATGGCAATCTGGCGGCATGGTTGGGACATTTTTCCATAAAATATAAGCTGTTACATCACACCTTTTAATGGGTGCGTAACACCCCATAAAACGGAAAAAGGCGCGAGCCCACCTCCTCAACCCCTGGGTGTTCCCTGAATCCATTTCCATAATATTTCAGAGCATCTCAGTGCACGATTTAGATGATTTACTACTGAATCATGTTTAAATCAGTAGGGACCATGAAACTTATGATACTATAAATGCAACAAAGATTTTATTACGAGGCCACATGGACCATAGATTCAGAAACACTCATTTAATAAAATAATGGTCTACTGAATATCTATTTATTTGGTGGGGAATGAATAAATTCCTGATGAAGCTGAAGCCCAGCAGCCCTCACCTCCTGTTTGGCTGCAGCTGTTTCTTTACCTGGATGACCCTCATGTTGAGGCCGGTCTCCTGGGCCAGCTGCTCCCTGATGTGTCTGGTGGGTTTAGGGGTGGCGGCGAACGCCGCTTTCAGTGTCTCTAGCTGCTTGGCCTTGATGGTAGTCCGTGGACCACGCCGCTTCCCTCCCAGGTTCTGGTCGTCGTTCTCATTGTTAACAGTCTCCTTGTCGGACAGGGTGGCTATCTCTGTGTCCTTTAGGACCACGTCATCCTGTAGCTGGTCTTGAGAGTCCGGTGATAAACTCGGGTCGCTGCATGCCGTTACTGCAGAAATGACATCTGAATATTAGAATAAGGAGAACTGCTCTGCAAGCAAAGGGGTTACCGCAGCAGTAAACTGATGCGATATAAAAGGGCATTTACCACGATGGACTATCAGCACCGACGAAGTGAAAAGAAATCCCACCACTAATGACTCTAACCGATAGATTCTGAATGCTTTTTACAGTTTCAAACGATGATTATCTATGTGTTGTGGTGTTGTTTAGTGTTGAGAATAATGTAGGCCTTATTTATAACATCCAGGAATTTATTTTACAAAAAGAAAACAACCAGCAGCTTACCAATAAACTACAAACAGCTGAGTTTATATTTGCAAGTAAACAGTTCAAACATTCCTAATTTTAAAAAAATCCTACGTGACAGGTTATGGACAAAAAGAAGATTCAGCGTGTTTACATAGCAGGCCAAAAGAAACATGATCTGAACCGGAATGAATTTTTACGCGTTTCTAAACCGAACCATCGTGCGCTGTTTTTTTTGTTGAAATCTCCTCTAAGTACCGCCTTAGTTCTAGTCATGGAAATGATGAAGCCACTGTGAAGCTGAAAACATCAAATCCATCACAATTTATCTCGTCCTGCATACACACACCCACAAAGCTTCAAGCAGACATACTTGCAGGACTGCCTGCATACCTGAGAGGAGGTTGGTGTCTTTTACACTGGTGTTGCTTAGGTAATCGTCTTTGCAAACGAATTTGTTCTCGTCTATGATGTAGAGCTCCTCGCCGGTGGAGAGCTGCTTGTTGCACATCATGCAGGTGAAGCAGTTAAGGTGAAACACTTTGCTCCGGGCCCTCCGGACCAGGTCATTAGGAGAGATGCCTTGCGAACAACCGCCACACTTGGTGCCGAACCGCCTACGGAAGGGAAATCAGCTGCGGTTACTTTTGTTATCAAGGATGCTTTGAAATTATTTTTTTTACTTATTGCTTCCAAGGCAGTAAAATAAACATTCAGCAAGAAAAAAAAAAGGAAATTGGTGGGGCGGGTTTATATGACGGAGACACAAACATTTGAAGATGGCTGGATCCAGCCTCGGACATCGTTGTGTCTTTAAAAAAATGACATATCATCTATCTTTCTATCATATATATCGTTTAATGATATACATATTTTATTATTTATCCATCCCATTAGTTTAATTTAAGGACTCAAACTGAGCAATAAATATTCCTAAATATGACATTTTAATTTCATCATTATTTTTACTGATAAAAATAATGAAGACTCATACGCAGACAGTTTTTTGGGGGAGATTTCTGTACCTCATATAATAATAATAATAATAATAATAATAATAATAATAATAATAATAATAATAATAATTTTTGCCACCGTTTTATTTTTAATACTTTTGTAAAAGAAAATGCTGGCCTGTAGATCTGCCTTATTTTTTATATTAAACAAACAAACAAACAAACACGAGCCACACTCTCCATTAACCTTTGTACAACTGTGTGGATATATACTGGGAAAAAAATCATTTTCAAAATGTTTGCCTACATTTTACATTTGAAATATTTTGTGTTCTTCTGCAAACAAGTATTTTAAACGCTGATTTTCAGTAAAGAAATCGGTTTGAGGTGTCTTTAAAAAGTAGGTTGGTTTTGGACTCAGCCACTTCACTGTTAAACAATGTGTATACTGAGTGGTGCGCAGTGCTTGTTGACTGCACGTCTCTGATTGCATCGTCTGCGGACTTGATCGCTTCAACCAGTTTACTATTCAAATCTACTTCTCATGTCCTCCTCAGCCGGACTGAGCAAACACACCGGGCAGCAACGTCTCTGGCGCCGGTTTGATGTTCTGCGCTCCCACGACTGTCAACGAGCTGTTAAAAAACAAAACAAAACAAACAAACTCCAAGTGTGATTTCCTCGATTGTCTAAGAAACCCTCTCCACCCTCCCCCTGCTGAGAGTGAGCGCACACGCGTTTAATGTTGCTGCTCCTCTTTTGTTGCTGTTTTGCATAAAAATCCAACATTAAGAAGCTTTCAGTTACTTACTGCTGATCAAAGCACGGAGCGGGTGGGTTTATTCGTTCATTTAGAGAAAAGGAAAAAATAGACTTTACCTTCGTTGCATTGTTGTTTGTGTTTATTTTTTTAGGTTTCTTGAATTGTAATCGATAGCTTTGAACTGTAAAAGCAGTCTATTATTAAGAAATGTTTTTTAACTTTTTGTGGTAACCTACAATTAATAGACTAATTTAAAAATTGTGAATGTGTTTCCACTAAATTTGCAGCAGTCTGGAAGCGTTCGTAGTTTAATTTAATGTTGCTTTGCCCGTGTTTCCCTGCTGCTTCTTTGTGCGTGTTTACAGAAGAAAAGGTTTTGTGTTTTTCAGAAGTAAAAGTAAAAGAGCAGAGGAGTACAAACAGAAACACTACTTTTTCAAGTGGTTTCTGCCACCTTCATCAAGCTTACCTAAAGAAATCATTTTTGCAGTACAGTCTTCCTTCTCGAGAAAAACATTTCTCCGTCAAATTGCATTTACACTCGCAGCACTGCACGCACTTGACGTGCCAGGCTCTGTCCAGCACGTTGAGCAGAAAGCGGTCCAGGATAGGCCTCTCACAGCCGGCGCAATGGACCATGGCTTTGGCTGGGCTACAACCCCCCACAAACGAAGCAAACACGCAAACAAAATCAACAGCACAGACCGAGCATTGACCGGGTATCTGCTTTCTCCCTCCCCGATTCGCCTCGAGCTCCTGGGTCAAACGTGCCAGAAGCCAGTCGATCAGGTGTTACCACAGATTTCTCCTTGCATGCGTAAAAGGACTCAGCGTCCAACAGGGATAGAACCAGGAAGGGATGACGACTGCGTCTTATTTAGAGGAAAAGCCAAAAGGGTATTAAAAAAAAAAAAAAAAAAAAAAAAAAAATCAGTCCTTTTATGGATCCGTGGCAAGATTCAAGCAGGATTTCAGCACAGGAAGCTGCGGTTCGGCTCAGGCGAGAAGAGCGGAGCCGGTTTCGTTGTCCCGGTGACGCATCGACCAAGCAGAAGAGTGTCGCGTGTCAGCCAGTGCTGACAGAGGCTTCTAATAAAATGCTTTTTGGGCAGAGCTGTCACACAAGAACACATACACGCCTGCAAATAATTCAGAGAACTTTAACATGGCAGCTTATCCACTGTTCAAAACCCGGCGAGAAACAAAATCACACACCCAAAACACGAAAAAAAGAGTGTTTTTCCCTTCCGCTCTATTGGATGATCCTGGATGTTTGGCTTGTGATAGGCTGCTGGGGCTCGCCGGCCGCTCCGGTTGTAGTCAATATGCTGGGATGCCCGTCGGTCTCCAGTACCGTGCGTGTGCAAAGATGCGCTGGGTCTCCAGTACACTGTCTTGATCCTAAAGCTCCAACCCAGCCTTATTTCCAGCCTCCTGACGTCAGGACGCGGCCAGGCCAATCAGCGCTGTGCCATGGAAGCAACCATCAAGCCGCCCCATCATAACCCAGCGAGGGCTCTGCCTGCTATTTATGCCACACACTCAAGATACCAGTTGTCAAGAGTTTCCCTGCAAACTGTCATATGTTAGTGAATGTGTTTGGAGGAAGGAGCCACAGCGGAGGGCGAGCGACGTGGAGGGAGAGACACCACGTTTCAGCTGCTGAACAAATTGTCTTCTGGGCATGAGGAGAGACATGAAGGAGGAACCTGAGCAGGTAGACACTATACAGTGGCGTCTTCAGAATAAAGAGACTGGTGGCGCATATTGCATTGGCGGTGGTTCCCTTGTTCATTCGTGTAAGTTGCTTTGCGCCAGAAAATGATGCAGAAATCAAATATGTTTGTTTTATTATTTAAGAATAACCGGAGACTTTATCCTTACAAAACTATCTGTATGTTAAAATCTTAGCTGCCTACCTTGCAATTGAACGCACCACGTTTTCGGTAAATGTTTGATTACACAGCGGGAAGCCGCATACTGCTGAGATGTTATTAAGCGATGACTAGGTTCAGGAGATGTGACGCTCTCCTGTCCTTGGCAGTAGCACACACACACACACACACACACATACACACACACACACACACACACACACCAGCAGCTTTCTCTTTGGTGTGAGTGAGAGGAAGCGTGGAAGTGAAAGACGGAGAGGCTCTAAAGTTGACAGCTTGCTCTCTTAGCCAGTCAGGAGCTCGCGACCCAGACATCTCGGACGATTCATTAGGGAGTCTCAATCCACTTCAAGTCCGCCTAAGTAAATAACACTATGAGCCTAACAGTCCGCTGGATTATTAACCATCCTCCTCGTCTTTTGTTTATTGTTGATGATTTATGTGCTTGAAGGCTTTAACACTTGTAAGATTTTTGTCGTTCGGTTCAATTAGCTTGTCTATTTTGGGGTGGGGGATGGTTGTTGAATGAATTAATTTCGTCCCCCTATCTAACCAATATTTGCATTTGAAAGTAGTTTTGAGTAATTAATCACTGTTGTGGCCTGTAACAATAATTTAATAAATGCAATTGCAGGAAGAAAATGACGTCTTCGTTGTAAAACCAAAATGGTCTTAAAGTAAGTGCCCGCTTAAAAGAAGAAAAGACGACCCAGGGACACCATTTATTCTGCAGCAATAGCCCGCCAGTACCTTTTACATATGGGCTGTTTCTCATGTAAAACACCCGTCCGTCCACGTCCAGCTGCTTCCCTCCCGGCGTCTGGGGAGCCCCCCCCCCCCCCCCCCAAAGAGGACATGTGTTTCTGGCTTGAAGAAAGAGATAAGGCCTGGAAATACACATCATCTATTTTTCTCTTCTTGTTTTTACGTTTTTGTTTCATTTATTTTCCTTTGCGTTCGTCTCATTTCACGCTTTTCCACACTTCATGCGTTGTTGCGAAGTATCTTTCATTTTCTGTTTCTATCAGGGAGGACAGGGAGAGGCAGAGAGGTCACTAAGCTCCCTGACAACTGAGCGCTCCCTTCTCCAAAACCAACCAACGGAAGTACTGATAGTCCTTTCTGACTATAAAACTGAATTCATTCCCTTTTTTCCAGCAAAAAAACGTGCAGAAAAATCCAACCACAACCCCAGAAATCTCGCAGTCTGCAGGCCTTGCACGCGCTATCACAGCACAAACTTGTACCATGTAAACAACAAAAGTTGTTATTTCCATGTGTTGAAGATGCTTTGATAGCCTGTCAGTGGGGATAATCTCTGCCTGATTTAGAATAAACCAGAGAGAGGGGGGGGGGCAGCAGCTCATGGAGGCAGATTAATCCACGAATAGAAGGAAATCAAAACATAGGCTATAGGCTTAAAAATATCTCAACTCCCCTACGGGCAAAGACACTATTAAATGAAAAAATGGTTTTAACCTTACCACTGTAATCCTTTACTAGCAATAGATTTTTATTTTCACCCATATTTTCGTTCTGATGCAGGCACAAGTTGTAAATTGGAATTTGTGAGGCAGCCGCTGTGCTCAAGTTGAAGGAAACAAAACTCTTTCCCCCCTTTTTTGACCCGTTTTAAGTATCTGCTGACAGCACGTCTATTGAGAGAATGAAATTCAAATACCCAAATTAATCAGTAATTTAACTTTTATTGGTTCCCACTAAGAATACGTTTATTTTACTCACCTTAAATAATTTCCTTTCTCCAAAGTATAATAATTCTGGTCACTACAGGCCATGCTAGCACTTCTAAGAAAGGGGACGTTCTTGTATCAGGGCCGTAAGTGCTGTAAAGCAGCCCAGGAGATTTGGGGTTTATGAAGTGCAGACAAGTGAACTGGTACACTGCTAGATAATTAATCTGAGGTAATGAATAAGGCTGTGAAGATGCATGCAATCATTAATTCTAATCATGACACGTTTATTTGTCTCCCCTCTCTCCTCCAGGCTCAGTTTAGAGACACAATGTCACCACAACAATGTATGAGGGGCACGGCTAGAGGAAGGACTTTGGGGGAAAAAAGGATAAATGCAGAAGCTCGAGCAGGTGATTAGATGGATTGCGGGAAAGGGGTAAAATATGAGACAAAAGCACTGGAAGATTCCCGAGTAGCCATGGCTGTGAAAGCCGGGTCTTGCTGCCTTCCAGCCGGGGGCCGGGCAGGCTGCCGAGAAAGGGGCGGATTGACGGTGGACTCCATTAATACCTAGAGAAATGTCACCCCCGATGGAGCTTTGATCAACTGAGTGCACCGGGGAGGAGCAGGGAGGACGGTTCGATACGGTTCGCTGCTCTCCTCTGCTGTTTGCTGCCTCTCTGCAGGATTATTATTATTATTATTAGAAAAATAATATTGCAAATAGGCGATGACATGCATAATTCATAATTAGATGCATTGATATCTCATGAATGCGTTTATTTTATAATAAAAAAGTTCAATTGCCCTGAAACTGGCTTATTTAATATAATTTGTGTAATTTTCATCTCTATTTCCACTTTGAAAACTTCACCACGTGGAATAGAGGAAAAGATTCCAAGGTGCACGTGCGCTAAAATCCGCATATTTTCAACAGGGGCTAAAAAAAAGTCCACGAGGAATAAAGACTAAAAAAAAAAAAAAAAAAGGATTTCATAGCGCTTTTGGTGGGCCACGTAGCTTAAGACAAAAACTTCTACCAAATACCTTTAATGATAGAGACGAACTGAAAATAATTCTTATGAAATAATAAAACGTGTTTCTTTCATTAAAGAAAAACAACATCAGAATTCATCTCTGTTAATCACAAATTTTTTGTTTTGTTTTGTTTTTTTTAGATATGTATTTTGCTTACAGGCCCGTAGAAAGTAGTTTTAACAGTGTCGAAAATGGGATTTCAACATGTGAGAGGTCCTTTATTGGTTCCGCAAACTGCTTCAAAGCGCCCATTTACTGTGAAGTTTAGCGTCGCTTTCAGGAATCGAGTATGTACGGGAGGAAAGGTTCGTGGAGTGGATTGGGGTGGGGTGGGGTAGGGGAGGGGCGCTTCCCTGTCCTTCTGCTGCCCAGTCTGTCAGTCATCACGGCATTATCACACACTGCCAGGACCGAAATTCCATCCATCCATCCATCCATCCATCCATCCATCCATCCATCCATCCATCCATCCATCCATCCATCCATCCATCCATCCATCCATCCAACGCTGTGCTCACACAGCAGAAAAGGCCCCATAGCAAACATGGGTGAAATACCCGCCTGCACCCTCCCCCCACCCCCCGACCCGAACATATGCCGATGTGGAGTAGATGTGGATTATTGAGCCAACAGCGCAACTCTAAGCAAACATTTTCCAGACTTCTAAACTCCGGCCCGGGCATGTGCTGAGAGAAATCCAATGGGATTTATAGATCATCTCCCTACAGCTGTCCCTCCTCAGCCCCCCTGCCCCCACCACCACCCTTCCCTCCCAATACACACACACACACACACACTCACACACACACACACACACACACACACACACACACACACACACACACACACACACACACACACTAGCCAATATTCAGAGGCTCATCATTCCACATCCAAACTAATCTACATCTCCTGTTTTTGTGTGAGATCTTAGGAGTCAGTGAACTGGGGTCCTGGGAGTCCAGAACAGTAACGTTATATGAAACTCAGGTCAGCTAGAAACAAGGCCGTCACCAGAGTCTCGCTCATTCCTCTAGGGGGCGAATTTAATCCGGGTAAAGAGAGGGCTTATATTCTGACTAGTGCCATTATAGTATTATTTCTGTAATTCCAATTTATCGTTGTCAGAATATGACATCCAGCATCGCCGCCTCAGCCTCACTTACATTACAGTACCACTGGATAACTTACAAATATTGTTTTGTCGTTTTTTCCCCAGTATTTTGCGATTTTAGTTTAACAGACAACAATCCTATATAAATAGTGATGAATAAAACATTAACATATTGATTATTTTATGTCAGTGTAGTTGAGCAAGTTAATAAGTAATGCATTTGAGAAATACATACATGTTCAAAATGTCTGTATTCTCTAGAACAATATATTTTTTATGCCACAAAAGCCATTTGTGACCGCATTTAAAAACACACACCCATGAAATATAGCATTCATGTAAATATAGAGCAAATGTCTGGAGATACAAAAACAACAACAAAAACAAAGAAAGAGAAGTATTGTATCGCATATTAAAAGTACTGACTCTTTGAACCAGGTGTGATTACACCATAATTAACTTCACCGCCGTCGCGGCTAATAATAATAATAATAATAATAATAATAATAATAATAATAATAATAATAATAATAATAATAATAATAATAAAAGTAAAAATAAAAATAAAATTATAACAATTATTTTATTTTCTAAGATGAAAATTCTGCAATCACACTCAGTGAAAAGTGGGAAACCACTGGGAAGCAGCCTCTAAAGCAGTTCCACTAGTTTAGATTAATGGTACTCTGCGCTTATTCTGCAGTCGAGGTGAAAGGGCTGGGATCACTAATGATTATAATATAATGCGTGGCGATAACCACTCCCTTTGAGATATTATCGCCCGCTGGCCAATTCTCAGGGGACGAACTGCATGGCTGCAGAGCGGCAGATAGCTGCTGCCGCTATTGCAGCAACGGCAGCAGATTTCTGCGCTCTTAAAAAAAAAAAAGAAAAAGCCCGCAAGCATGGAGAGAGGGAGTGCCGAGCGCTGCTGATATATCTGCATCAAACTATACAGCAGAGCAGAGAGGCTTCCACTTTTCACCTTTTTTAATGTTGAATTAAGAGTTCTTTTTTTCTTTTTTTTTACGGCTCAGAAAAACACTGTTTACTCAGAGGTTCAGAAGCCCTCCCTTTAATACTCACCCTACAGCTTTACAGCTGTAAATCAAACTAAAGACAGAAGGAAAAGAGAAAAACAAGCTTATTTTTAATAGCGATCATTTCAAATTATTTCATTACGATTACGAAAGAATCCTAGTTTAGTACCTTCTAAAGGACATTTTTTTTTTTACTGCAGAAGGAAAACCTCACTTTAGAAAGGGGTATTATTTTTTTTCTGTTTAGAGTGGCAATGATTTATGTCCTTTGTCGGATAATGTTATTCAAACTTTGAAGGAAAATCCAAAAACTAAAGCTAAAATTTCGCTCATTTTAAAGGTATATAAGTTATTACTACTTTTACGTAGCCTATATATCGGTGATGAGATAAAAGTGAACAATCTGTGGTCTGCCTTCATCTAGTAATTCTTTTCAGAAGGAAAATTTATAGAATGCAGCCACAGGCCTAAAGTTGTAAATGCAGGAGAAACTGACGGAAAATCCCTGCTCCTCCCCTCCCAAAAAACCCTTCTTCATCGAAAAAGATACAATCATTAAATATTGTGGAATTACAGATGGGTATATATATGTACCTTTAAATTTCCCCATCAGTGGGAAAAAAAATTCAAATAAAATAAGACCCCTCCATATCAAACCAGATTCAAGAGGCCTCTGATTATTCTTTAATATGGAGGCGCACAACTTTTTCAAAGCCGATTGGGCTTTAAATCCCTGCATAATTATCGACATTCACTGATCAATAACGAACAGCTCAGCCTTCAACAACGTCTTCGTAAGAAAAAAAAAAGGCTGTTCGAGAGGGAAGGAGAGGAGGAGGAGGAATAAGTACTGTAGTGAGTAATGCTTCTGTGTTGGACGCACGGCGGCACGCGCTATCCATTTTTATTGTAGCTTTTGTGTGCGCCAAAACCAGAGGCGTGCATAAGGTAAAGCCTGCTTCAAAGCCACGGCTTTATTTTTATATCCAATAGATCAGCAGGCAGACAAAGCTTTATTTTCGCCAGGAGAGAGATATTTTACCTCTGCCTTACGGTTTTATGTTGGAGAGGTGTCAGCCGCTAGAAATGGATGGCTAATGCATAGGCAAAGCGCCGCTAGACGAGGTATGCTATATGTCAGAAGGGGGGCTGCAGGGAAGGGCAGTAGGGATTTAGGGCCCCTGGGGGCCCAGCACGGGGACTGCGCACAGAGGTGTTAGTAGCATCTGCCATCCACTTATGCTGTAGTTCGTGACATAGCTCAACAGAAGCAGAAGTTAAAGACAGACTTATAAATGACATACTCCAGAAATGCACTATTTTGATAAAAAGGAACACACAGAGCATTTACATGCAAATAAAACATTAAAGAACACAGACGTCTCAGAATACAAATGTGCAGGTTTATATTTAAAGATTTATATAAAATTAATATGTACTTTACATCAAAGGCAATGTAATTGTGGACTAGAATTAAATTAATCTGGTGTGACAAGGTACATCTTGGCTTCCTTTTGACTTTTTCCTCTTCGATCAGAAACTTCACTGACATCACTGAATAAAAGCCCCCCCAAAATAGCTTGTATAGATTATAACCTATATAATTAGAGGGACCTTTTTAGGGCCTTTTCTTCTGGGCTGGTCCTAGTTTTCATGGGGACAAAGACAAGAGTTCATCAAGACTCCCACTCACACCCTCCTCAATACTCTACAATCGTAGCTCACACTGCATGGTAGAGTTAGTGGCATGAGGAATGTGACGTGCATTCTTGGACTTTTGCTGAAAATTCAGAGCTAGTCTCAGTCCTATGGGGCTCTAAGCAAACATGTCTACAGATATTCACCCACTCATTCAAACCAAGCCATTGTTTCTCTAAAATACTGCAGGCAATGCACATTTTAAAGGCCTTTGCCTTTATGTTTTTACCTTTGAAGAGGACATGTATGCTATTAAATGCATTAAATTAAATGTATATAACCACAGATTAGATATTTAATTACAATATATATATATATATATATATAAAATGTATAATGTATCACAAATGTCTATTCAAGTCTATTGCAGTGTCTTACAGGGAATTAAATTTGCGACTTACTCAATAGTTTGTTTTGGTGGACAGTTACAGTGTCCCATGATGGAACAAAAAGGAGAACAAAAGAAAACCAACAAAAAAAAAACAAAAACAAAATACACAAGACTATTAGCCAGTTGTTAAAATTATATGCACTGTTCAGTCCCTGACATGAATGGAGATTTCCTGCTATATGCTACAAAGAATTAACAAGATTTACAATGCTGCTCAAAACACAGAGCTTCCCTGTCATACTTCCCCCTCATGCTAAATAGAAATCTTAAGAAGTAATTGGAATTTACTGCATACCTGAATAACTGCATATAAATAAGCACACATTTCATCGGGGGGGGGGGGGGGGGGGGGGGGGCTCAATGACACTGTTTGGTCGCATAAAAACAGCTGCATACATTATAATACATAGCAAATAATCTTATTTTGCTCCAACCATTTGCTACATGTTTGGGATTCTGTCCAAATTACCAAGGATTCAAACAAGCATTTTTCAATTTATTAAACTTATATGGGCAACATTTCATTTTAATAGGACAATTTATTCTGGGAAATTTCTGGGAAAGGATTATCAGGGGTTGGTGGAAACCGTGGCAGTGTGTAAATCTGACAATGTTCTTCTCATTTAAAGGCAGGCAGGCTTCCGTTTGCTTGGACCTGTTTTCACTGGATGCAGCAAGATTCAGGTGCCTGGCACAGGCCTTGACCCCCACATGCACCCCACACCCCCACCCCCACCCCTCCAGCCCTCCAGCCCTACCTCTTCTTGCAGCTGAAAGGCAAAACTAGCTCATTGACTTTGGCTATGTCTCCCAGACAAATTCCTTAATTCAAACCACCTTTATGAGTCTGCATGCGCTTACTGAATTTGGTGGAGGAGGACACAAATCCTCCGGATGGGATTGGCAGTCATGCCCCCAGTCTCTCGGCCTGACATGCTCAGGATGTAAAGTGGCCATCTATGGCATGACCCCCCCCCCCCCCCCCCCCCCCCCCCCCAAATCGAGAGGGCTCAGCGGATTTGGAGATAATGACATTGCCGCCTCTATTAAGATTCACATTAACCATTTCACCACACGACCCCATTTCCCTCTGTCCTAGACCTGTGTCAAAAAGCCTTGCTGTCTTACCAGGCATGTGGTAAAATTCAAAGCTGACCAAATAGTCTGCATGTGCACATCTTCTAATTCTAGCAAGGACAACAGAGAGACTGTCTATATGCAAAGAATGTCATGAGAACCTCTCCTACTATTTGGAAGCAAACTGCCTCAATATTCATGAAGCAAACCATTTGACTGTAAACAGATCCCCTATATAGGTTACATATAATACATTTTCTACACTGTAATACATTACATGCTCACAAACATTACTCATCTTTCTTTCTTTCTTTCTTTCTTTCTTTCTTTCTTTCTTTCTTTCTTTCTTTCTGTCTGTGTGTCTGTCTGTCTGTCTGTCTGTCTCTCTCTCTCACACACACACACACACACACACACACACACACACACACACACACACACACACACACACACAAGCCCCCCCTGGTTACCTTCCCTGCTAGCTCCCAGAGCTGTGTCTGTGGGAGGAAGGCCAAATTGTTTGTCTCTCCCTGTGTCAGAGCTCTGCAATAGAGACCATGAGAACAACTGGTCCCTGTCTGGCTTCTGGCTGATGGCTCCATCAGGTTAGAACAACAGGAGGTCTGATGCTGCGTGAGCTTGAAGCCATTTGAGTGTATAAGTGACGGCTAGTATATGCTTTTCAAGTGAGGTAGTATGATATTTGCAAGAGACTAGATAAAATCATGCAATAAATATAGTTTCAGACTAGAAAAATAAGAACTCTTGAACTATGATTTTAAGAAAACTTGCACATCACTACATATCAGGATGGCTTCCATAAAACTGGTGTTTTTATGAAAAGTCTCAGAAGAGAACATTTTTTGGCATTTTTGTAGATAGTTGACATTTTTCAGCTTAGAAATTACTTTTTGGGTAATGAGAAGAAATGAGAAAGAAAGAGAGCAAAAGAGAGAGAGGAAGAGCTCTATTTGTTCTCCAAGTCTACTTTGGGTTTTTCCAACAAGAATAAGGTATACACACACACACACTCAGAATGCTATAATGTCATGTACTTGCATTGATATTGTGCTTTTCTAATTTTACTAGCCATTCAAAGTGCTTTCGAATGCAAGTCAGTGAGCACAAGTTTCAAGTCACATTTTAGCCATACCTGTACCTGTTTGGATCTGCTGTTGTTTTCAAAGAATCAAGCCCACCATGTAGCACTCTCTTGTACTACAAACATGTTTTCCTTATGTTTGTGGGATAAACAAACCATAAACATTTCGAGTCCAGAGACATGCTATTTGCTTCCCCTAGTTTCTAGTCTTTAGGCAAACTTATGGTAACCACAGTCTGACCAGGTTTACCATTATTTTTCTTATTTTAATTTTGTACAGAAGATATTTATTAAACATTATATATACTGCCTCAATCAGCTGCCAGGAGAATGCTGTAGAAAAACACAACAAAAGGTGTTTCCTCAAATTGCATAATCTTATGCTTAGCACATTTGTCAGTGTGCAAATGAACTGTGATGTCAACACAGAGACTTGAGCCTGCTTAACTCCCTTCAGTGTTGATGCCACTGATGAGAAAATACAAACTATAGTGCTGAAAGAGCAGCAGAAGAAAACAGAAAACATATTATTCAAAAACAAACACAAAGGTAGGATTTTGATGGACTCCAGATAAAGATGGACATGTTCACAGGCTTGTGTCTCAAGGTCCGGTGCCAGAGGGGTCAGATTACAAAACCTGGAAGCCACGTAACTAATAAAATCAATTGCACCACAGTAGCAAAAGAGTGACAAGGGTAAACTCTTCTTTACAGTTCTATCAAAATAATATGAGGTTCATATTATTTTCAATTCAATTGTCTGAAAATTGACTGTTGACAGTCATCTTATATCTATTGGAATTTACCTTACATTGATTTCTCCATTGCATTGCATGAAGTGGATTTACTGGAGACAATTCATTCAATTCATTTCATTTCATTTCAATTCAATTCAATTCAATTCAATTCAATTCAATTCAATTCAATTCAATTCAATTCAATTCAATTCAATTCAATTTTATTTATACAGCACCAAATCACAACAAACGGTCGTCTTAGTCATATAATGCATTTTGTTGAGCTCTGTCACTATTCATATCACTTCCTGACTCTTCTCATATGATAATGGGGATGGGCTAGTTATGCCACTGCATGGAGAACCCTCCTCCTCCTCTGGCTCAGTATGGCTGCAGATGAGTTGAAAGGGTGAGGAGGTCGCAACCTTCCTAAAGGATGTTTTATAATGACACAGTTGGGAAGGTCTGATTTGTCTCCACTGGAGCATGCTACTGGCATTTTCACACTCAACCAGAGAAGAAAAGAGAGACAGAGGTGAATACAGATAGGGCAGTGAGAAAGAGAACATTTTTACAGAGGAAGAGTGGCACTGAAGGTGAAGGGTGTGAGGGTGGACATGGCATGGTGGAGGAGGGCGGGCTGTAGATTAGTCCAGCTGGTAGACCAGTGGTTAGTAGCAGTTTCAGAGAACAGTACTCACCTTGACCCCATCTGAGGATGTCCAGCTGCGACCTGAAGGAGGAACACGAAAAGGAAGCCTGCCAGCTATTGAACATCAAACACAATTCTTGTCAGTGGCCACTCATTTAGTTAGCTGTGTTTCAGGACTTCTGACAGTGTCAGATGAATCCATATTATATGTGAAATTGCATGAGATTCAGACTAACTAATATATCTCATCAATTGGAAATATTGTGTTTTGTGCATTAAGTTTTTCTAACAAGATGTGGTGCCAGGCGAACGCTGTCTGTCTCACGATATATATATATATATATATATATATATATATATATATATATATATATATATATATATATATATACAGACACACACACACACATAGTACCAGTCAAATGGACACTGGCATCAATAAAGATTTTCTTATTCTTATTCATGTCACTATCTAAACTGAGATACGGAGATAACACATAGGTCCTCTTTTCCATGATCACCATTCTACAAGGTTTAAAAAGTTGAAATAAAATAACTTTCATGTTTTGGTCATTTTCATCTTTTGTAAAGGCTTTATCTCTTATAATGAGAAAATATGCAATTTGCTGGGTGGGTGATAAAAGGACAATATAGTAATTTATTGATATAAAGTCAAAAGTTGTGTGATATATTCACATATCTGGATCACATCCTGATCATATGTTACATGTTCATGGACAATATGCTTCTTATTGCAACAAATGAGGATGATGTGCCTTTGATATGGCCAAAAATATCAGTTAAATGGAGTTTCCCATGTTATATTCACGTAGCAGGCAAACCCAGAATGTGGATTGGATCAATGGGAAATCAATCAATGATATTTGGTTTGGTTTTAGTTATTGGCTCTCCACAACTGTGTATCAAATATCAGATAAATCCAGGAAAAGATTTTTTAGTTTTTACCCTACGTGGAGTCCAGGGTATAATTTGGCATTTTTGAGTACTTTTAATTTTACCTTTATATTTCACCTTAGAAACTGTTTGCCTTGCCTTATATATATATTTTTTTCAGTACAACCTCACATGTGACTGTACAGTTATTTTTTTTTTTCATTTTTTTCATTGGACCTACACACACAAAAAACATAAAATCAGAGTAGGAAAAGTTAGATTTAGAGTATTTTTACAACTTAAAATATAAATATAAGTTGGAATTTTCAAAAACTTAGATACAAATTTAGCAAACAAAGGTATATAAAACTATTTGTATTAAAATGCAGGCAATGCCTCAGGTTTTCTTTGTACATCTATTTACAGAACAAGGTGTCACAATAAGATGTCACAGAAATTATTTGTGCCACTTCAAAGAACACTTTCTGTCCACCAAAAGACAAAGGGGCACAGTACCGGCCTGACACTTCCAGGTGTGTCACTCCTCCTGTTGTACACCTGGAGACAGCTCTGCTTTTGGTGGCTTTTTCACTACCATCCACCTTATCCATGACTACACAACACAGTAAACACACTACAGTACACACTAATTATATACTCCAAATACTCTAAAATCTCTTAAAGCTCAAAACTTGCTATCAGTATCACTGCCTCTCTTTCATCCTGTCACCCTCACAACTTTCACCTGTTCCTCAGCAACCACATAGCCAAAGATAGGGTTTTTTTTTTTTAACTTCACCAAATTATGGCAACAATGTAATCAGGTGATCTAGGGATCACTGGCAATCTTTTGTGAAATTTCAGCAAATTTGTTGACAAACAAACATGCCAAAAGCAATACCCTGCAAAATGAGTTTATCTCCACACTTCTGTTTTGTTGACATTTTCAGGTCTTCACAAGAATTCACAATAAGTTGAGTAAGTTTAAACACAAAACAAACACATTATCAGGGTTCAAAATACATGGCAACATAAGTCAGTGTGTTAACTCTGAAGTTTATGTGTAAAACTTACCACAATGCACTATTACAGTACACATTAAGCCAGTTGTAGAGACTCTTAAAAATGACTATATCATGAATCTAAACACTGAGGGCTCTAAAGCAGGAAGAGACTTCAACATAACCAGCAACACAAGTCAAAAGATTAATCTGGTAATGGAATAAAAAAGGAACAGGCAGTATAAGGTCAGGAAACTGCCCAGATCCTGCCTGGTAGGTCTTACTTTGAGCTCCCATAGAAGCAGAATTATACTGAAACGCCATTATTAGTATGTAAAATATATCTCACTAAAAGACATTATTACTATTACTGTATAATTAATAAGCTGTGTTTAGCGTGTTCATAACATTTTTGGGAATTTCATAATTACATTATTCTGTCTTCCTTCCAAATAGTTATAATTCCTATATAATTATATTAATATAATATTCCTGATAACTATAAACTACTTTATATTGACCTACATATAGCTATGGCAGCTTGTGAGGATGAACATAAATGATTTTTTGATACTTTAAAATACCCCGGGGACTAATTAGCAACCTGTCTTCAAAATCTCATCTGTTCTTCAGTTATCACTTGTTTTGTACTTGCAATACAATTAGTTTGATTTATTGTTTTAACAGACTTAGTTAACCAAATGAAGAGAATAATTTTAGCTATTCTGTGCTGATATTTGTTACCTAACTGCTTAATTTAGTTCTGCTATGATAATATCAGTCAGGCTAGGTTTATAGTATATCGACAATTTTAAGCCCCTTTAGTTATAAGGACTATTTAAAAGATAACATTGTTAGGTTCTTATACACAATTATTTGAATTTTACAGAGATGTGGCATTCTCCAACATCAACCAAAACTCACCACGTATAATACTGGCCTGTATTAAACAAATTAATCCCACGCTTAGCAGCTCATCGATCTGTTGTTTCGTTGTTGCTTATTTGCAATCATGGAGCTCATTAATGGAGAAAATTATCTGAGTCACCCTGAGGTCCTTCAGCTGGGAAGGAGAGAGTTAAACAAATCCAGGGACCCACCAGAGGGGGAGAGAGAGAGAGAGAGAGAGAGGGAGAGGGAAGTAACTCCATTTGCATGAAGTCTGCTGGAATGCACTCCCTCATTCCCTTATGAGGTGTAGGTGTGGGAGAGTTCACACCCTGCAACACAGAGCCCCAACAGACTCTAATAAATCATGTAATTCTTGATACTGGAAGACAAATGTAAGAGGAGATCTAATCGGGACGTGGCAGAATTCTTTTATCTAGACCCATCTCACTTGGCCACACACACATACACAGTTCCACACTCCATACTTATGACAATAAATGAAGTGGTTGATCACAGGACCTGGAATCTATTACCAGGTCAATGCATTAGGATCACTTTAGGTTAAAAAAATTTGGAGCCAAGACAAGGGGTTGATATTTTCAGAAGACGAGTGATCATTTTTCCTAAGTTTATGTAAGAATTTCTCCAACATTTTTTTCTCTCACAGAACTAATTACAAATTTTATGATAGTGTGTGGACACAAGAATTCAATTTAATTTGAATAGAGATTATGGTTTTGGTTAAATAATGATTTCAAAACTATAGCCATTTTCACATGTTCACCAAAGAACTGAACATAATGCAAATGTTTAATGTGTGATGCTGAACCTATAGAGGAGTTCAATTACACTTCAGCTGCTTCAGAAAGCAGACCAGACAGAAAGATGGTAACATAGAAAATCTTTAGTTTCTTGTGATTTTCCAAGGTATTTAACATTTTCCCCTCATTATTAGGTTAAATGTAACCAACATAATTATTGATTTACATAATTATATTGTTTTCTGGTGAATATCAGTAGTTTAACCCCTTCACAATATAGGAATTTTAGGTGAAAATTAACTTGCATATCTTTGGACTGTGGGAGGAGAGGCCCCCAGTCAGACAGACAGAGAGTGTGCAAAAGATGCAAACAGTACTAACCACTGCTTGATCATGTCACCCATTTTGCATGTTCACATGGTAAATGGTAAATGAACTAGTTCTTATATAGCGCTTTTCTACTCTAACGGAGGACTCAAAGTGCTTTATACAGCACGTTTGCATTCACCCATTCATACAAGCACTTCCATGTGTAACTAAGCTAAATACTCCAACGCTTGCGTCGGAGAGCAACTTCGGGTTCAGTATCTTCCCCAAGGATACTTTGGCATGCAACCTGGAGCAGCCAGGAATCAAACCGCCAACCCTCCGATTAGTAGGTGACCTGTTCTACCTCCTGAGCCACAGCCACATGTCAGTATCATTCAATTAATTTCCACTCCAAGATGCCTGTTCATCAAAGTCAGGCAGCAGTTACCTTGGGTGAAGACTAATATACTGGCTGTAGTATTATAAAGCTGGACAAATTCTATGATGTGTTTTATGTCAAGATATCATGAAAACAGTAAAACCAACTAGTGTTAGTGTGTCAGTAGCAACACTCAGTATATTTGCATACCCCTACAGTTTGAATGCATAGTCCTGCAATCACAGCAGATGACTGCCCCTCCCCGAGCCTGGTTCTGCTGGAGGTTTTTTCCTGTTAAAAGGGAATTTTTCCTTCCCACTGTTGCCAGGTGCTGCTCATAGGGGGTCATTTTGACTGTAGGGTTTGACTCCTCTATAATTATTGTAGAGTCTTTATCTTACAGTATAATGTGCTTTGAGGCAACTGTTTGTTGTGATTTGGTGCTATATAAATAAAATTGAATTGAACTGAATTAAATCAGAGGACCTCTTTGGGTGCTTTGTGTTTTGATCTTAGTTTCACTTTCTCATTGCAATACTTTTTTCCTCTTCATTAACCTTGTCATTTTAGGTTTTGCAAGAAGAACTCAAAAAAAATGTAGAACAGGATTGTTTCAAACCCTTTTTCATAGGGAAAACAAACAAACAAAACAAAACCTTATATAAAAACCTTATATTCCCAATTCCTCAAATAGTGAATGCTAATGTCTAATAAAACATTAAAAAAAATATATGGAGGAATGCAATTAAATATGGATGAGTCATTCCATGTAAAATCCATCAGTATCTCAGCAGATTGTTTGTACATTAAATCTAGTGTATTCAATATAAGTCATGAAAAAAATTAACCTTCACACTATGAACATGTTTTCAAAATTTAGGCACTCAAAGTAAATAGTGGTGGGCTGAAACTGAGTGATTCTTAAGGTGCCTTATTTTTTCAAGCATTTCAAGCAGTTCTTATAACTTCTTAAGTACAGAAGCTAGCCACATGAACAAATTTCAGCCCTGTTATAAATTGTAACCAAATATTTTCTTTTCACTAACTCAAAATTTACAGCTAAAACCTTGATGGGATAAATTGCTGGTCAAAGCAAATTATAATATATGAAAAGTCTCTTTTCTACCTACTTTTTTGAAATGGGGTTTGTCTTCCAGCCAATTCCTTCTTTTTTTAAAGTAATTTCCTAATATACTGTTTTTTTTTAACATTTGCCAAATTTTAAATCTAAGATTTTATTTACTCAAAGAATTCAAACGATGATGCTGTGAGTGACCACTTTACATGTATACAGCCTGTAACTGTGGTTTGCAAGTTAAACTTCAACCTTTTGCTGATCTCATTAGGAGCATGCCCAGACTTGATAGTCACACTGTCATGAAAATGGGGTTTGTTCGGATTTTCAGCCCAAAAAGTTTAATGTAGCTAGCTCCTATACTTAATAAGTTATCAGGGCCCAGAAATGCTGGAAAAAAATTATGTGAATAAAAACAACTGACCCCAATATACTTTGAGGGCCAGTAATTTGGAAAACATTCACAGTATGAAGGTCAAATTTTGCATCGTTTCATTAAATATGCTAAAGGTATTGTATAAAATGAAGCTGATTCCATGGAGGTCAATGAGGTTTTTTTTTTTTTTTCACATTTGGGTGATTTTGTATGAGATGGCACAGCTTAATTAAATCCTTTAATGCACCTTTAAATTATTTGATGAAGTCCAACTTGGGTTGTATATATTTTTAGGATATCTTTGTCTTTCATATTTCTGCTCAATGAAAGGATATTAATGTTAAAAATGTATGAAAAAGAGTTGTTTTTAAAGAGTCATCTACAACAGCATCACAGAGGAAGATCAGAGGAACTTATATTACTGACGCCAGCTTTATGATTCAGTTTCAGTATTTTCAGTTTCAAACATTTTCCAAAGCTCATTTTTAATGAAATCAGTTGAACTGGACATTCTCTTGTAAATATCAGCCCATCACATGCTGCCAATTTACTGGGGAGTCATCACTGCAAATACGCAGCAGCTACCGGGTTACTTTGTATTGTAATAGATACATTGTGCAGCTAAAGTATAACCCAGGCTGTATTCAAACCGAATGAGGAAAAAGGCGAGCAGAAGAAAGAGTCTGGTGAAGATTCAAGGGGAAAGTAGTGTAATTAGAAAGAGATGGGATCGAAGGAGGTTCAGTTGCTCTAGATGTGAAATCTAATTTCTATATGATGTCATTTAAATCCTGTGATCCAGGTATTGTATTTGAACTTGGATTATTGGAATCATCAGCCCGTGAATGCCTAAGATGCCTGCTACTGTGTGTGTGTGTGTGTGTGTGTGTGTGTGTGTGTGTGTGTGTGTGTGTGTGTGAGAAGGAGGAAAGGATTTACTGTTCCCCAAGTTCACAAGTTGCAAGCTTTTTGGGATGATTATAGTGCTGGAAAGAAAAGATGAAATCAATTTAAAAGTTGAATAAAAAGACATCACGAGGGGAATAAAGGGAGGTTTTGAAGGTAGCACAAGAAGGGAAAACAAAATGAATGAGAATGAACTAATTTAAGTAGAGAACTTGCATGCAAGCACTGAAGGTTTTGAAGTAACAAAGAAAAAAGATTTTACATTTTGTTTGCTGGCATGCTTGGTTTGCTATACGACTACAGGTCTGTAAGGAATGACAAGGCCAAAATTTGTGTACTCACTGAGAATATGTAGCAGCACACATCAATAAAATATTCATCTCACTCTGACCATGTTCTTCCATACACATTCATTGTACTGTATGCAGTCTGCATTTTTGTTGAGGTCAATGAGATTAGTTTTAAATTCACCAATTCTTCAAGGAAAAGAAGAAATTCCAGGAGATACAATTTATGGACCTTGGAGGACTCAGTTCCACTATTTGCTCAGATGATACATTGAGTCAAAACACAATGAATCCCTTTACAGCAATGAAACCCCAACTGAATCTCACAGACTGAATGATGAGAAAAATGAATAAATAAATAAATCAACTGAAACCTCTCAATGTTGCACCCAAGGAGGGGACATTTAACCAGGAAATCACAGTACACATGTTTACACTTGGGAAATACTTGGCACAACACCACAATCAATTTATGGCAAAAATCTGTGTATTTTTAAGTTGTGTTTGTAAGTAAGTAAAAACAATTTTTTTGTATTGTACAGAGCTGCATCCAGTAAAAAAAACATGGACAAACAGAAACAGCAAGATCTCTTTCTTCTCAGTTGGCAAATAACAAACGTGCATCACAATCAGAATTGGGTGAGGAGAATGACATTCTTGGCTTACTGCACTGCAGTTCCCCTTTCTGTGCTGAGCCTCTCAGACGGGTTATACAATCACCTGGCAGGAGAGAAATCAACAGTTTTACTTTAGTTTTATTTTAGTTTGTTTCACATTGTTGTCTTTCAGTTTTATAATCTTGGGGGAAATCCTTGACTCTGCCTGTCATGAAACAGCTGTGTGACAGGCAGCATTAGGACCCAGATGCAGGCCTCAGGAGACAAGAAATGAACTCAAATGCAGCGTTAATGCTGAGTTGGAGCTAAAAATACTAAACTCGGAGTCAAAGGGAAAACATGGAACCGGGGAGCACACAGCATTGAGGGAGACGCAACAAATGCAACTCAGACAATAAATACTCACCAGGTAATGAGAGATGAAAACAGGTGGGAAACACAGCAGGAACAAATCAGGAATAACAAGACAAGGAAAATAAAACTTGATATGAAATACAAAAGACCAAAGTAAAACAGGAAGAAATGGATGACAGACAGATAAAAACTGACTGAGGGAACAGAACAGAAATACAACAGGGAACTAACAAACCTATAATAAACAAAAGCTAAGCAAGGGACTAAGGCACAAAAATAACAAACACTCATAAGCACCAGGAGACACAGGATCAAATCACAAACAGAAGACTATTAAGCTTAAACATAAATCCTTTCTCAAAACCAAAAGCAAATTGTGAGTGCGCAAAACTTAAAACCCAGGGTCAAAGCCTCAGAGTCCACAACGCTGCACTTCATTTTCCATGTGCCAGGTCATAATAGATCTGTGGGTTTTTAATTTGTTTGAGTGGGACATTAAAAAGTCGTTGAAAGTTAAGTTTTAAGAAATATCTAAATAAAATTTCCGTTGCTGCAGCCATACCTTGTTTTGTGGGTTTAATTGTAATACTGCACAAATTGTCAGTTCAAAACTGATTATAGAGCCAGCTCACATCATTTAGATTTCTGATTCTCTGATTGGAACAGAAAACAATCCTGCAGCATAGATTAGACACTGCTGGACTTTCAAATCCTTTCACCATTGCTATATAAGTAAATTAAAAATTAATATAACTAAAGCCCCATAAGAAAGATTTGTTCAACGTTCATTAAGGTTCATTCAGTTCTCTGTGGATAGTATTGGCTTATTGATCACCATTAATCACTATTTGCCAGCAGTGATTCTATCAATGACATTGCCACAGCAGAACTCTTGTTTCATCTTCTGCTTTGGTCAGTATTTCTAGTAAGATGTTTATTAATGAAGATACTGACGATCCTAACCCACCACGTCCTGCTCATGTTTCATGACAGACATAAGATGAGATGCTGGGAGTCGTAGTGATGCTTTAGCTAATGAAAGGATGACCTGTAAGTTACACACACACACACACACACACACACACACACACACACACACACACACACACACACACACACACACACACACACACACACACACACACACAGAGAGAGAGAGGTGTTTCAGTTATTCAGTCTACCTTCAGTGATATAAATGAAGGAGACAAAATAATAGGGAAACCTGTCAGTGAAACAAAATAAAGTACCATAAACTACAGCTCCTGCAACATCATCATGGGATGGCGTATATAAACAGTACAATATCAGTTACTCTCCTATCTACTTATTTTTTATGTAGCTTTTTGCTTTCAGTGATGTATAAATAAAGGATAGGATTACGGTCAGTCTTGGAACATCCTTCATAGTTGAAATAAAATCTGCACATATGAAATGTCTTCCCCTGTAATCAACACTACTCGCTTCAACAGTTTCAACAAAAACTGGGAGGGAACACTTTTGCATCTTTGAAGGACTAAAACATGCAAAATAACCGTTGTTAAACATGCACAAACACAGGAATGCTTAAAGATGGAAAAACAGTGACCTCTTTTCAAAATGTTACCCTATTTTCTTTTTGTTGAGAGAAATGATTTTTCTCAAGATCTATGCAATAATGCAAATGAAGTTACATACTACATACATACAAAATCTAATTGCTGAAGGAAGAACATAATAATGCACAATCAAAATGACTATTTTATTTCATATTACACTGAAAAGCCTTCATTACAGCAGGAGAAGTTCCATTTTGCATGACTGCATCCAATACGCGAGCAAGCATGGGATACATGTCTTCTTTTCTAATCTTTTCTGTACAATTTAAGGGAGTATCCAGAGGGGCGAGCGGAAGCCTCAATCCCAGTGTGCTGTGCTGACAATAAAAAAGAGGAAACTCTCAGTGGACCCTACAGGTGTGCTGCATTGTCTTTCCTCCGTGACAGCCCTGAAAGGAGAACACGCTGTGGCAAGCCTGATTGTAGTGGCGTTATCGACCAGCTCCCTGGTGTAATTCCCAGATATAGAGCGGCAGAGACAAACGCAGGTAAAAACACTTGGAATCTTTTATCTCCACTGAGCAGCTGAAGGCAGGGTGAGAGTTCTCCTTTCCCTCAAGCCAAAACACTGAATACTGGCAGGAATGCAGCTGCCCTGTATTTCTTCCTATGTGTACAAGCATGTGCTTTAAGACTCACTTAGTTGTTGTGGATGAGAATCTGTGCAGATGAACATGAAGTTAATACTAAGACCAGCTTCAAAGGAAATGCAAGTCCAGAGCAGAGCAAAGCAAGATCACAACATACAGCAAATTAAAGATTGCCAGATGCACAGAGGTGTAAATTTGTCATTTCAGATCCACACTTCATACATTTTAAAAATAAAGATCATCACCTTTTACAATGTTCAAATTGTTTTAGCTATTTATAATATTTTTCCCAAAAGTATACACACTGATGAGCCAAAACATGGCCACTGACAAATGAAGCAAGTAATATTATTATTAGTTTTGGAATATTTTTCTGCACATGAATATGTCAAATCTTCATGGACACAGTTTTTGGTGAGTGAAGCTTTCTCATTTTTATTTGTAGTTTGCTTGTTGTGTGAGTGCTACTGACTAACGACATTTGAGCAGGGTGTTAATGCATCTAGGTTAATATTTTGCGTGGTGTGCAAAACAGGGATTGCATCAGATATCCACTGGCTACTGCCTGATGGTGTATGTATTTTTTTTTTTTTTGGAAAGTCAGCACATAAGCCAATGGATTCCCAGAATGTGTTGTGGATATGTAAAGAGTGAGTGCTCATATTCAAGTTGTCAGTTGCAGGAGAAATGGGTAAGGAAAACAATACTTTTCCAATACTGTCCAAAGTGTGTCCAAACTTTTGACTCCACTGTACATGCCTGTTGACTTATTTTGTACCTTTATAGTTCAGTACAGCTGAATTAGTTTTTGTGCATTTAATTAGTGGGTAATAATCCTGTCCACTTCTGTAATTACTCTCACCACAGAATATACAAGATATCTGATTGTGACTATGCCAAATGCTGTGTTAGGTGACTGTACAAAAGTCTTGAGTCACTCTTCAATTCTTCCTATTTTGTTAGAAAAATGGAAAATAGGTGCAGCATTTTAACAAAACATCTGCAAACATACATGGAAATTAAGTACATGAAGCAAAATTTGAGTTTGTCCAATCCTGATGAGTTTGACAGTGAATATTTGATATGATCACCCTTATTCTTTGACACAGCCTGAACTCTTAGGCAAGCTGTCTTGTAATATGTTTTAATATTAATCAAAAATAGTTCTCCAGGACTCTTGAAAGACATGCCAGAGCTCAGTTGCCTTTTTTTTTATTCTCTGTCAAGATGATCCCACACTGCTTCAATAATGTTGAGGTCTAGGTTGTAAGGAGCGCATGACTGATAATGTTCTACTGTATGTGTTTCTATCCAAATATGGTTTTACAGCACTAGCTGTGTATCTATCATTGTTAAACTGAAAATTGAAGCTGTTACAATCAGATGCTTTTCATAATCCATGGTGGATTGAAATCTGACCATAATTTTCTGTGTCCACAATTCCATCAATTTTGACAAGATCCCCAACATCACTGGCTGAAATGCTGCCCCAAACCATGACAGAACCTCCACTGTGTTTTACTGATGGCTATAGACATTTACTGTTGTACCACTGTCCTGACCTCCTCCTTCTAATTTAGATTAATCACTCCATAAGACCTGTTACCACTGATTTTCTGTCCAGTTCTTGTCTAATTTGGCATATCTCACTCGTTACTCCTTGTTTTCCATCCTTAAGAATGGTTTCTTGAAAGCCACCTGTCCACTGAGACCATTTCTGATGAGACTTCGCTGAATAGTAGATGGATCAACTGAAAGAATGCATGTCTCAGGTCCTGTGTCAGGTCTTTGCTGGATTTTTTCCTATTTCTTAACGACATGACTTTCAGATACTGTTCATCTGCTGTAGATTGTTTTTTAAACCTGTCACAACAAAGTACCCGAAGATACAATTTAAAAATCATTCTTTGCTAAGTCGTCTATGGGTAGACACAAAGCTGATTCATCTCTTGAAAAAATTAATTCATCTAAGCCAGGGGTGCCCACACTTTTTCAGCTCGCGAGCTACACGCAAAGCTAGCATGGTTAAATGCGCGTGTAGGGTGGTAACGAAACGGATGGATGACAGTTCATCAATCATCTTCTACTTCATTTAATGCCGTGCAATCTACATTTTCCCCCAAACTCCACTGGTGGTGCGATGCGATCTACCTGCACGCCTCTTGTGATCGACCAGTAGATCGCGATCGACGTATCGGGCACCCCTGATCTAAGCACTTTGTGTGCACAAGTAGAGTAGAAAAGCACTATGTAAGAATCAGTCCAATTACCATTTATGAAAATGTTCAGGTACAAGGACTGGACTAAAAGTGAGTGAAAAAGCAGCCAAGACTTTCAGAAAGCCTGGAGAAGGACTGCTCAAGATGACTTAAAAATTAAAAAGACTCCTTGGAAGCAAAACATAAAGAAATGTGCGGTGACTCGTTTTGCACAGTAATTTATATTAATATAATTATTAGTATTATTATTTTTTTTTTTGCACATTTAAATCTGAAGCAATATGTGACCATGAATGTCTCAAAAACTACTAAAGATAAAAGCCTGAAATTCTCACTGGTCTTCCATCAAAATGAATCTACAGTACCACCCACTCAAATGAATGGGTAATTGTGTCCAAACCTTTGACTAGTAGTGGGTGATTAAAATTAAAAATTCAAGCCACCCTATAAAGTCAAATATTGGAGCACACACTAATTAAATAAATAAATAGATAATAAATGTATAATACGTTTGAAGAAATTACTAGTTATAAAAATAAAGAAAATGCTATTTTCATTCATATGACCAAATATATATATATATATATATATATATATATATATATATATATATATATATATATATATATATATATATATATATATATATATATATATATTACAATTCAATTGTAGCATTCATTCAGACAGTCAGAATACCAACTGCATGATCCCTAGCAGTCATTGTATCAGGGTTAGGGGGTTAGGTATTGGGATCAGGGGTTTAGGTTTAGCATCTGGTATCAGACTACCAATCATGCCATGTGGGCACAGCAGCCTGGCCTATTAAGACGACTCACGTGAAATAATCCTTTATATATATATATATATATATATATATCTTGATCGTTTTGGTGTATTCATTTTTGTGTATGAAAAATTTTACATTGGTAGTTGTTGAATTTTAAATGGCTCTTTCTCTTTTTAAACTTTACGTGGAATATCATACTCCTCCAGAGGCGTAGAACTTAAAATGGTAGGTAGAATAGATATCAAAAATGAAAAATATGCACATATTTAACACTTTACAGAACAGTTTTAATTGTATGCCATATTTTAATGAGCCAACACAGTTTTTAATGTATCTTTTCCAAATAAGATTCTGATTCATTTTGATAATAAAAAAGACCAAAAATAAATAAATACGGCTTTTATCTTTAATAGTTTCTTAGAAATTAATGATCAAACCTTGCCACATATTTAAATGTGCAAAAAAATGGCCTAAAAGTGGATCTATTTCAAAGCATATATCTTGAAAAGTATTTCATATATGAAGCTCAACTTTCATGGCACTCTATATATGTTTAAACTTTGGACCTTAAAATTTTTATAAATTGGAGATGGCTGAGCAAAAGGCTTCTGTTCATTTGCAATGAAATAGCCTTAATGCGAAAAACAAAACCATTACAGAACACAACAAGGAGTTCTTCAAATACATCACTAAAGGATTTAATCAATGCTTTTGATCAGGCACACAGCATCATCATCTGGCACAACTTTTTCCACTAACAACATAATGCATTTTTCATTCAAATCATCACCCTGCTCCTCTGTCAGCTGTCACTGTTCCCAGAATGTTAACACATGCCAAACACAAAATCAAAAAATATTCCAGAAACAGCCAGAAACAGTGTATAATACTGAGAGCTGTCTGACCTTAAAACTAAGCATTTATTCTGATTCAGTGCAATTCAGTTCAATTTTATCTATATAGCACCAAATCACAACAGACAGTCGCCTCAAAATCCAAAAGTCAAAACGACCCCCTATGAGCAGCACTTGGTGACAGTGGGAAGGAAAAACTCCCTTTTAACAGGAAGAAACCTCCAGCAGAACCAGGCTCAGGGAGGGGCAGCCATCTGCTGTGACCGGTTGGGGGTGAGGGGAGGGAGACAGGACAAAAGACATGCTGTGGAAGAGAGCCAGAGATTAATAATCACTCATGAGCAAATGCAGATCGGTGTATAAACAGAGTAAAAAGAGGTGAATGAAAAGAAATTTTAAACGTCTAGCTAGTAATATAAAGTTGAAGTGATGTCTGATTGTGGCAATGGGAGAATAGTGGTGGTGATTTGCAGGTAATGAGTGGTCATCCTGATTCTCAAACAGAAATATTGCCTAAACTAAATGGATAATTTTCAGTTACATGTAAGGTATTTCCCCTTGCAAACAATTTTGTACAATGATCTGACCTGATTCTCCTGACATTTTCCAGAGTAGATGTGTGAAAACACTCTTGACTTGAAACAATGGCTGCATTCTACTGATTGGTTCACCACCATGGATTACTGGGATAGGTGAGGGAAGTGAGTTTCTTGTGTTGTACTTAGTATTAAAATTCAAAATATCTGCCATGAAAAAGGTCAGAGCCCTTCATCAACCTTTTCCTAAGTCCTTATGAATTCTCATTTATGATTCTCTTCACATTTTTGAATACCTCATTATGTATTTTTTAAGGCTACAGAAACATATTTACGAAAGTAATATTGTCTACTATTCCGGTGCAACAAAGCTTCATGTGTTTTCCAGTCTGAATTGTTTCAGTTAGTGAGTCAACCTTTTCAAATGCATTAAAAAATAGTGCTTTTCAATTACTCTAGCAATTCATATTGTGTCAGTCAACACTGAACTATGTAATGATCCATGATTATTAGTCCAACAGAATGATTATTCATTTGTTCCTCCTGTCTTACATGACTCTAATTCCAATTCTAAGACTAACAATATATATATATGACTATTTCCAATTTTAAGAAATGACTAAATTTGCATTAAGAGGGAGGGAGGTGAGAGTCGCCCCAAAACACCTCTTAAAGTTAAAATGGAAATTGTGTTAAGAAGCATTAAATTCACGTTTCGCTACAAGCTTGGATACATCTATGCTCTTTATTTATATTCTTTGCTCAAATCTTTTACTCTGTTGGTTCCTTCCTTTTTCTTTCCTACCTTTTCTTTCTTTCCATATATTTTGTCTGTCTTATTCCATCTCTCCACATCTCATGATTGTGCCTTGCACTCAACCCCCCCCCCCCCCCCCCCCCCCCCCCCCAAAAAAAAAAAAAAAGAAAAGAAAATGGAAAAACAGCAAATCCTACAGCCTCTTATGGCATCCGTGTTTACCAGCCCATAATGCCATTCTCCGATTTTTTCAGCTCCCAAGATCACTCCTTGTGTGCACATATCCCTCCACTCTCCCACCCCCCACCTTTCCGTTATCACCCAACAAAGGCAGTGGATGCTATATTTTCAGCAGCAAAACCTTCTGCAATGTTACCCCCACACCCTCCACCCTCCTGATTGTTAGAGTGGTGAAGCACCTCACCATCTCCTGCCTCTAAACCTGGAGACTAAGAGGGAAATCTGCCAGATGCCACACACACACACACACACACACACACACACACACACACACACACACACACACACACACACACACACACACACACACACACACACAGAGAAAGAGAGAGCGAGGTGGCTGTCAATGCTGCATCCACACAACCACTGACTCAAGATTAGGCACTGCTCTGAGCTGGGAGGTATTTCAACAAGACACCTTCTTTTACCTTGATAGGTGGTGGTGGGGGTTTAGGTTTGGTTGACAGTGGAGAAGAAATGACACAAAAAGAAATATAATCTGCAGCTATTCATGATTAAAGAACAGCACTGAAAGTTGCGGATGTCACTGCTGGGTTCTTTATTGATACCTTTCCAATTCTGGATGGATAATTGAAGTCTGGGGTTTTTCAAAAAGGATGCATATGGGGGAGAAGTTATAATACCCAGGTGGAATGAAAGGATGTGTGTTATGTCTGCCAGAACACTCTAGCTAGTGCTTCGGGTCTCTTTAGGAGCTGAGCCCAGATAGCAGACAATGCTATTTTGAAGTTCTTTGTAGATTTTAGTCATCCAGACAGACCTGCAATCCAGATACAAGAGAAGTGAGGAAGGAGAAAACAGTGGGTGAACTTCTCCTTGTGGAACAACATTAATTTTAATTTGTGACACATTAAATTCCAAATGAAAACCCTTTGTTCTCTGCTATAGCATATGATTTTCTGTAAATTATGTGATATTTGACCAACTGTTCCACTCATAATTTATTACAGTTAACATACTGTAAATTTAAGTTGTTGGTTAGTCTGTCTATCTATCTATCTATCTATCTATCTATCTATCTATCTATCTATCTATCTATCTATCTATCTATCTATCTATCTATCTATCTATCTATCTATCTATCTATCTATCTATCTATCTATCTATCTATCTATCTATCTACACTTGTGGTTAGAGGTTTACATGCACTCATCATGAGTACAAATGTCATGGTAATTTTGGCCTTTTAATAATTTCTTTGACCTGTTCTTTTTCCAGGGTGGAATGATTGTACAGAATACATCTTAAATGACTTTAAAAACAAGAATTTGATGCACAAGTTTTGATTTATTTAGGATTTTCTCTTACCCACACAGGGCCAAAAGTATTCCTACAGACTCAAATCTATACATACACTCCCACTAATAGTTGATTAAATGTCCCTTAGCTAGTTGCCATCAACAAGCTTCTGGCATAATTCTAATTCATGTAAATTTTTTGGTTTCCATAGTCCACAAGTTTTCTAAAGAGTTGAGGTTGGGGCTTTGCAAAGGATGTTCCAGAGGCTTTATGTTAGCCTTCTGTATTCCAAAACCATTTTTGATGTGTGTTTGTGATCATTTGGAACACCCAATTGTGTCCATATTTCAAACATCTAGCTGGTGATTTGAGGTGAAGTTGACAAATTTGGAGGTAGTCCCCCTTCTTCATTATTGCATCCACTTTGTACAATGTACAGTACAACGTACCAGTACCACTGATACCAAAACAGCCCCCAGAGCACGATGCTATCAGCACCATATTTGCCAGTTGGTACAGAGTTCTTCAGTTCAGAAGCCATACCTTTACTCCTCTTGTCATTGAGGTCAAATATCTCAATCGCTGTCTCATCTAACCGTAAAGCTTTTCTTCAGAAGGCATTAGGCTTGTCCATGTGGGCAGCTGCAAATTTTATTCAAGCTTGAAGGTGTTTATTTTGGAGCAGGGGCTTCCTTCTTGATCAGCAACCTCTCAGTCCATGGCAATGTAAAACTAGCTTCACTGTGGACAGTGACGATGGTGTTCCAGCAGTAGAATTCTCATAGCTCCAAGGAGCCTTATAATGGCCAGTCAGGCTACTGTGGGGCTGACTCAAACTGACTCAAACTCCCTCCTCAGCTAACAGTTCTGATAAGATGTAGAGTTCATCAGCAGCTAGGTCAGGGAGATCAGTCCAACACAGGTCAGAAAAAACAGGACAGCGGGGGTTAGGGAGACAAATTCCTGATTCCATGACTTGTTTTGGTACAGACTGTACGGATTCATTTGTTGACAGCCTTCAGTCTTTCTGGCACCTCTCTGTGGTGAAAAAATCCAATTCATCCGAATCTTCTTGGTTTGTTCCTTCACCGTGCAGAAACAGATACATACATCTCCAAGATCTTACCCCTCCGAATCAGCTCCAGATATACTGAGTCTGAGTTTGAGTCTGTACCCTTCGTGCATTCCCGTCATAAGCAGCCTTACCAAGGCCAGACAGCTGCCCAAACTTCCTTAATTACAACGACAAGCCAGGTCCAATTTGGAGAAACCCCAGTGTCAATAAGCCAAATGTGTGTGTCCTCCATTGACAATACGGCCAGGCACGTCATCTTCCACACCACACAGGAATCCATAACGTAGCCAGCTGGAATGTCAATAAGAGGGAATAGGGTTCTCCTTCCCCCAATCTCCTCATGGTGAAAATTTTATCAAAAAAATGGCGTTGAGAGCCCAGCTGACCAGATCCATAATTATAAATTCCAGTTTGGAATTCCAGTTTGTGAAGAGAGGCTCTAAAGCAGCATTCAGTGTTTCTATCTGATTTCTCAGACTTTTTATCTGATTTAGTGCTCAGTTCAGATGAAATTATACTAGTGGGTGATTTTAACATCCATGCAGATGCTAAAAATGACTCAATACTGCATTTAATTGGCTTCTTTCAAAATGCAAATGAGCCCACCTACCACTTTAATCACACTCTAGATCATGTTCTGACATATGGCAAACAGTATTCCCTGAAACCCCTCGTTTGTCTGATCATTACTTAATAGCATTTAAATTTACAATAATGGATTTATACCACAGTGGGGAATATATTTCATCACAGTGCATATCTTTCTGAAAGTGTTGTAACCAAGTTTAAGGATATAATTCCTCAGCTGTTATCTTCAATGCCATGTGCCAACGCTGTACAGAGCAACTACCTAAACTCTACTCCCATGAAGGTCAATTATTAAATAGTGTTACAGCCTCCCTTCTTATGACTAGATAATTTGACTCATCTGGAAAAGAAAGGCTCAATCAGAAAGGCTTGACTCTCTAACTCACAAACACGTGCAGCTTAAAGCAGATAACCCCTTAGGCTGTACAAAAAAATGGCATCTCACTAATTTAGAAGATCTTCATTTAGCCTGGAAAAAGATTTTGTTGCTCTACAAAAAAGCCCTCCATGAAGCTAGGACATCTTACAATTCATAACTGATTGAAGAAAATAAGAACAACCCCAGGTTTTTTTTCAGCACTGTAACCAGGCTGACAAAGAATGAGAGCTCAGTTGAGTATTTTTTTAACCTTAACTAGTAATTATTTCAAGAATTTCTTCACAAATAACCATTAGAGAGGTCACAATGGAATACCATTTTGACCTCTCTAATGGCTAAAATTTGGTGTTGGTGCAGAGTATGGGACTTCCAGGCCGTATTCGGGACAGATGTTCCTGTATACTATCCCAACCACTTGGTTAAGGCATTCCATGTATGTCCTTCCTGCTAGCATTTTGCACCCTGCTGTTATGTGCTCAATTGTTTCAGGGGCATCCCTGCACAGCCTGCACCTGGGGTCTTGCCTCATGTGGTAGACCCCAGCCTCTATCAAGCTTGTTCCTGTGCCACCATGATTAGTCGCTTTGTGCCTTCTTTCAGCCCAGCATTGTCCAGCCATTGGTAGGATTTTTCTGTATCAGCCACATCTTCAATCTGCCAGTGGTATATGCCATACAGGGGCATATCCTACCATGATGGTTCCTGTTCTTGCTCCTCTTCTTTCTCAGGTTTCTGCTACCTGAGGTATTCATTAAGTGCATGATCGTTTCTGGCCATCTTCCTGGTGTACTCATGGATCTTTGTTGTTTCATCCAGGATAGTGGTTCTGTTACTTACTAGTCCCTGGCCTCCTTGCTTCTGCTTAGTGTACAATCTCAGGGTGCTGGATTTGGGGTGAAACCCTCCATGCATAGTAAGGAGCTTTTTTGTCTTGATGTCAGTGGCTTCTATCTCCTGCTTTGGCCAACTTATTATCTCAGCTGAGTATCTTACGACCAGCAGCGCATAGGTGATAATTGCCTGGATCATGTTCTTCCCATTCAGCTGCTTCCTCAGGACTTGACATACACTCTACAGCAGGGCTCTTCAACTCCAGTCCTCGAAAGCCCCTGTCCTGCAGGTTTTAGATGTGTCCCTGATCCAACACACCTGAATCAAATGGCTGAATTACCTCCTCAGTATGCAGTCAAGTTCTCCAGATTCCTGCTAATGACTTCTATATTTGACTCAGGTGTGTTGAAGCAGAGACAAATCTAAACACTGCAGTACAAGGGCTCTCGAGGCCTGGAGTTGAAGAGCCCTGCTCTACAGGTACTTGGTGGTTGGAGCTTTCCTAGTGACCTCTTCATGTTTTCCATTTGCCTGTGGGTTTCCGAGGTACTTGTAACTGCCCTCAATGTCTGCAATATTGCCTTCTGGCAGTGCAATCCCCTCAGTTCTGAGTACCTTCCCTCTCTATGTTACCATCTGACTACATTCTTTTTGGCCACACTCATGTATTGAATGTGCCTGTTCATCTTAGCTGTTATGATGCCTGACAGGAGCTTCCATGTTGTACTGAGGCAGGTTATTGGCAGGTAGTTGGATGGCACTGGTCCCTTCTGTGGATCCTTGGGGGACAGGACTGTCAAGCCTTCAGTCAACCCTTCAGAGTGGGTTTTATCCACTAGCAACTTGTTCATTTGTGCTGCCAAGCACTCATGGAATGCAGTCAACTTCTTTAGCTGGTAGGTGTGAATCATGGCAGGGTCTGGTGCTGTCCAAAACTTCATATTTGAAATTCTTTCTTGGATGTCTGCCACTGTGATAGTCACTGGAACATGGTAGCCAG
Organism: Archocentrus centrarchus; assembly: GCF_007364275.1. Classification (NCBI taxonomy): domain Eukaryota; kingdom Metazoa; phylum Chordata; class Actinopteri; order Cichliformes; family Cichlidae; genus Archocentrus; species Archocentrus centrarchus. The sequence continues at coordinate 2,709,183 of NC_044358.1, forward strand.
GCTGACACTGGGGTTACTGGGGTTCTCATATTTTTCTCCTGCCATTGAGAGTATACCTTGGATGGTTCAGTGGAGAACATCTGGTTTATTCTTCTGGTTTTTATCTCTCTGGTATACCTCCTCAAGTAGTTAGCCAAGGTTGTGAGTCTTTGCTTGGCAGTCTCAGGGCCTCATGTATCGACAGCTTGTTGTACTTCTTAGGCACCCTTTTCTTCATCACACCATTCTGCAGCAGTGATAGCTGGCTAACTTCCCTCTGTGCTGCTTTGATTTTAGCATCTTATCTTCTTTTCCATGGAGGGTACTGTTCCTTATGGCTGTTCATCTTATAGCCAACCACTGCAAGGATGACTGCTGCTGTAGTATACATCAACTGGTTGGTTTCAGTGATGGTTAAAGTAGGGATTGTCCATAGTGCTGCATTCACATCTTTTTTTTGGGCCTGTCATGTCTGGCAGTTTTCACAATCGGAATGATAATCCAAATGCACCATTGTACCAAACATATTTGCTTTTACAAGAAGAGCTCTATAAGTTTTCTATAGGCTATTCTTGTTAATTGTATTTTTATTTTCATTTTATTTATTCTTGCCAGATCTGACAGCCAGGAAAAGAAAAGGAGAGACTGAGAGCGGAAAGAAAAAAAAAAAGGGGGAGAGAACAGAAAAAAAATAGAAGATAGAAAGCTACACATACATACACAGTCATATGTATGTATATATATATATATATATATATATGCATATACATATACACACATACATACAGTCTTGCTATAGTTGTAGTAATGTGTGAGTATTCCTCTGTCATGGAACGTACTCAATAATGAGGGTAAGAAGCCGCAACCACCCCCCTCGGGATCCAGAGGCAAGCAGGGAAAGACCCAGGGGACCCGGGCCATCCACAGCCCACCAGGAGCTCAGAAGACCTGAGGCCACACATCCCAATGGCAACCATGCGCACACACCAGAGGAGGAAGACCCCAGACAGAGCACCCACGGTCAACGAGCAAGAGCCCAGAGAGGCAGAGGCAATTAGCAGCCCACCCCCTGGCAGGCCGGCCCCCCAGGCAGGAGCCGAGAATGCAACCCCGAGGCCCCAGGTGCCCGGGAATCGCCCAACACCCAGCAGACAACCCCCCCATGGCAAAGAGGCCCGAGCCACCCCCAGGTCACAGCTGTCAAGGGAGCGGGCCAACAGCCACACCAAGACATCTGGCCATGCACCCCAGGACCCCCAGGCACCCACATCCCAGGGGCGGTAGTGAAGATCAGTGGGGAGCAGCGGGGAGCAGTAGGGAGGGGTAACTCCTGCCCTCCGCAACCCTGTCCCACAGGGGTCAAGGCTCAGCAAGCCACAGACCCAGGCCCAGCTGTCCACACATGCACACACATGCATACACACACGCACACACATACATGGACACACACACACACACACACACACACACACACACACACACACACACACACACACACACACACACACACACACATCATATACTTATGCACAACACATACATGCCAGTCACACACCCCATGCACATACACATACATACATGGACATTAAGGCCTCTTTCCCACCAACAGGGTTCCGGAGCCCGTGCCGTAATTTAAACCGTTAGGCGGGTTTTCCACCGCCGAAGCACTCGGTGCTCGGCCGAAAAACGGGTTCAATTCCGGCCCCGCAAGCTAGCTGGTCTGGAACCAGGAACGCGTGCCGAAAGCTGCAGAGGGGCGTGACTGCCATCTCAACATCAAGTTTTCTACCATATTACATGTGTATTACATGAGAAAAGCGAAGTGATTTTCACGGCTGTGAATTAGGTTGGGCTCTAAGGCTGAACTTGCTGCTTTGTATCAGTTCATATCACAGATAACAGGACACAAAGTGCATACTTGTCATCTTGCTCTAATCGCTGTCTGTGTTTCTCTCTGTGCTGCACACAGATGCTGCAGTAGTTTATTTTGGACCGTAAAATGTATTTGCAGCACAAGAAAGGGGAGCGTGTTCTCCCACGTTTGTGCGCTTCGGCTTCCGTGTCCAGACGAGGACCCGCCCACGCTCATACATGAAGGAGCAGTTCACAGAAACGCAGTGGGAACGCGGGCCCGTTCTTAATTGTTTCGCAGATTCCTTGGGATCGGCACGGGAACTTGCTCCGGCTCCGGAACCTCGGTGGTGGGAAAGTAGCATAAGTGTTTACAAGCGGGCACCAGCACCGAGCCAGTGGCGCCCCAGAGAAGCAGCCAAACCAGCCCCGAAATACTAGCCAGTCCCTACCCCCGGCAGGGTGCATGAAACCTGGGTGTGGGAAGACCCGCCCACCCCCTCCTCCCACTCAAAGTGGTTGGGGTGATGAGTTAGGTATTTGTGGGTGGGAGGAATGTGTATGATTGTGTGAAAGCTGCAGTGCTATTAAAATTGGGGGGACAGTGTGTGATGTGTTGTTTGATTGAGTGGGAGGAGGGGAAGGGTCAGGATACATATGTACGTGTTGTATAAGCGCTTTGAGTGCTCATACTGAGTAGAAAAGCGCTATATAAGAACTAGTCCATTTACCATTTACCATATGACACGGGATATATATACTTATTACCTTTTACGCTGTCTAGCAGTAAGTTGGCAAGAAAAAACTAAATCAGCTTTAAGTAGTTAAATTCACGCCGCCATGTACAATGCTGCCGAGATTCACGAGGTCTCGCGATACTACAGCATAGAGTCCCACTGCATTTACATATTCTAGAAGACTTTCATAGGGTGCTTTACGTAGTCTTAGGTAATTGGCCACAAGGGATCCAGGTTTCCAGGTTAGCCATGATTGTATCTTTCAGGTTGGCTGCTCTGGCATTCAACGTACCAGTTGTTCTTGGGCTTGGTACCTAATCTTGGAGTGTGAGGATGATGATGATATCTCTGCCCTCACCTGACCTTTACATGCCAAACAATGGTACTCAGACTGCCATTAGGTATCGGGGTGAAATCCTTGGACACACTGTCAGACCTTACGCTGATGCAGTGGGCCCTGGGTTCCTCCTGGTCCACATCAATGCCCAGCCTCATGTGGTGAGAGTGTGCAGGCAATTCCTGGAGGATGAAGGAAGTGATACCACTGACTAGCCCCCATGCTTGCCTGACCAAAATCCAATAGAACCCCTCTGGGACACTATATTTCAGTCCATTTGACACTGCCAAGTTGCACCTCAGACTGTCCAGGAGCTCAGTGATGCCCTGGTCCAGATCTGGGAGGAAATCCCCGAGAATACCATCTTTTAGTTGTCTCATTAGGAGCTTGCCCTAAAAAATATACTTATGAGTCCCTGAAATGAGTCCCTCGTAGTGGTTATAGGAAAAGGGTGATAGATTGTCTGAAGCAGTTAGAACAGGGCAATGCTATAATTTGGACAAATTATATCTATGAGAAGCTACAACAAGTCTGTATGGTTTACCTAAGATATATAAACAGGGTGTACTTTGTTTATGAGTTGATCATAAACTTGAAGCAACTGTTGTTGTGATTTGGCACTACAGTACATAACTAAAATTGAATAGAACTGAATCATACTGAACGACTGTCAGTATGATCAACTCTGTTACCTACATCATCTATAAGTTTCTGGCTTAGGTCCTCAATCCTTTGGCAGGCAGCTCCAAACACCACATTCAGAACACTTTGGATTTTGGCAAGAAGATGAGAGATGCCATTATGGAGGCAGATGAAACAACTGCCTCTTATGATGTTACATCTTGCTTCACTTGGGTTCCAGTTACCGATGCAACAGAGGTAGTTTGTAAGAGATTGCAGGATGACCCCACCCTCAGCAACAGAACCACCCTCACCTATTGTGGCTAACTTCTATATGGAGGAAGTGGAAAAAAGGCTCTGTTATCCTGTCCTGGAACATCATAGAGCCATTGGCTCAGATATGTGGATGACACCTAGGAGAAAATTACATTTCAGGATGTACCAAAATTTACAGATCATATTAACTTTGTGGATAAACACATTAAGTTCACCAGGGAGGATATGAAAAATGAGGCTAGCATTGTTGTACTGTAAAATTGCATAAGTAGTGGGAGACATTTGAAAGACAATGTGTACTGTAAACCAACACACATATATTTAAGACTTGACTCCCATCATCCACTGGAGCACAACCTGGGTGTCATCAGGATGCTACAACATCATCTACAATGAACACCATTTCACAGATGCAGCAGCCAGAGAAGCAGAAGAACATCTTATACAAAATGCCCTGAGTAAATGTGGTTATCACAGCTCAGTATTTGTGAAAGCTGAGAAGGCACCTTCAAAATGCTAAAGGTAATCCAGTAGAAAGTTTAAGGGAAAACCCTATCAGAACAGCTGAGGTGCATTTTCTCAAACACAGTGTCTCTGTGGCTTTCAAACCCTAAAACACACTACACCAAAAACTGGTCTACCCCAAGGATTTGTGCACCTGGCACAGACAGAGTAATATAGTGTACACAGTTAAGTGCCAAGAAGATTAATCATACATAAGGGAAACCAACAATGTCTGGCTGAGCAAATGGCCCAACATAGAAGGGCTAGCTTGTTAGGCCAAGACTCAGCATTCTATTTGCACCCACAGGCCAGTGGCCACTCTTTCAGCAATGGTGATGTGCACTTCCTGTATGGGGAGGAAGGCTGGCTTGAATGAGGAGTCAAGGAGGCTTTTTACGTGAAAAAGAACAACTATGTCTGAACTCTGGAGGGGGAGTACATCTTTCACCATCTTATGATGCTTTGATTGCAGCCATTCCCGAACTCATGGCCATTGATCAGTGGTGATGATAATTTACATATTAACAACCATGAAACTGAGCTCACGGTCCATTGTTAGTCAATGATGCTGGTTTCAGTTGTTATGCAACTATATAATTTTTAAGTTTGTGGAAACTTGCAGTCAACTGAGCCCAAAGAAATCCCTTGGATGAATGACGAAACATTTCTCTCACTGATAATGCTACATCCAGATGAACAGAATCAACGTTCTGGGACCTTCACAATTGTTTCTGTCTTGGGTAAAAGAGCTGGTTTACCACCAATATCAGGGTTGGTAGCTGGATCCCTGCCCCTTGAATGTACAAGTGTCCTTAGTGCAAAATAATGAAACCTAAGTTGCTACATATGCTAGGCATACCCTAAGAGTATGCTCATGTGTTTGTATGAGTGGATGAATTAGAACTGTAAAGTTCCTGTATTATAAATGGTCCAGGGACTTTTCGGGGGGTAAAATTACTTCTGTAGACCCTAATGTAGACAGCTAATCATCTAACCAGCTGAGCAAATAGTTAAAATACAAGCAGATGTCAACATCAGTCAACTATTTGTTATATATGCTAGAAAAAATTTGAACTAACTCTATAATACCACTACTGTGACACAATATTTATTATAAGCCTATAAGCTAGTTTTCTATGGCCTCAAACTTGTAGCCCACCCCCTAATCAGCCAGGACAAAGATAACAGCTCTATGTAAGCACCTGCCTTATTCTTTTAGTATGTATTTATTCCTTTCACTTTAACTAATAATGACTTAATGAATTTCTTCAAAAATAAAATTTTAGCCATTAGAGAAAAAAATTGTTCATAACTATCTCAAAGGCATATCTTCATGTTCTACTGTTTTCAGGACTGCTGGTATTTGTTTAGACTTTCTCTCCAGTTGATCTTTTGGACTTAACTTCAATAGTTGCTTTCTCCAAACCATCAATGTGTTTATTCGATCCCATTCCTACTAGACTGCTCAAAGAAGTCCTACTTACTCTGGATGGCATTACTTTGACCTCCAGTAACACTGTGAGAAATCTTGGAGTCATTTTTGACCAGGATATGTCCTTCAATGCACATATTAAACAAATATCTAGGACTGATTCTTTGCATTTGTGCAATATTTCTAAACTCAGAGATATCCTGTCTGAGAGTGATGCTGAAAAGCTAATTCATGCATTTATTACTTCTAGTCTGAACTATTGTAATTCATTATTATCAGGCTGTCCTAAAAGCTCCCTGAAAAGCCTTCAGCTGGTCCAAAATGCTGCAGCTAGAGTACTGACAGGGACTAGAAAGAGAGAGCAGATTTCTCCCATAGTGGCTTCTCTTCATTGGCTCCCTCTTAAATCCAGAATAGAATTTAAAATTCTTCTTCTCACATAGAATGGGAGGCAGAGCCTTCAGCTTTCAGGCTCGTATTCTGTGGAACCAGCTCCCAATTTGTATTCGGGAGACAGACACCCTATCTATTGGTAATCATATTTTTCCAGGACAATGTGTGATGGTCGCTCTTCCCCTCTGCCCTCTCTGTGATTTGTGTGAGCTGGATCTGGTGTACCACGGCCGCTGATGAACTTCCATCACTATCAGCAAACTGTTTTGGCTAGGAGCTGGCATCTGGCTCCACAATGCCCTGACTCTCTTGTCTCCGTCTGCATTACCCCCCCTATTTTTAAGATTAGGCTTAAAACTTTCCTTTTTGATAAAGCTTATTGGTAGGACTGGATCAGGTGCCTGTGAACCATCCATTAGTTAGGCTGATATAGACCTAGGCTGCTTGGGGGGGCGGGGGGGGGGGGGGGGGGGGGGGGGGGGGGGTGTTCCATTACTGAGTGTTCCATGCACTGAGCGTTTCCTTTCATTCACCTCTTTTTACTCTGTTTATACACCACTCTGCATTTAATCATTAGTTAATAATCTCTGGCTCTCTTTCACAGCATGTCTTTTGTCCTGTCTCTCTCCCCTCAGCCCCCTCACAGCAGATGACTGCCCCTCCCTGAGCCTGGTTCTGCTGGAGGTTTCTTCCTGTTAAAAGGGAGTTTTTTCCTTCCCACTGTCACCAAGTGCTGCTCATAGGGGGTCGTTTTGACTGTTGGGTTTTCTCTGTAATTATTGTAGGATCTTTACCTTACAATATAAAGCACCTTGAAGGAACTGTTTGTTGTAATTAGACACTATATAAATAAAATTGAATTGAATTCAACAGATTTACAAAGTTGTCGACATAATTTCACAACAGAAAAGACTTTTATGATTTTGCATTTTAAAAATGTAACCTTTTTTTAAACCAAGCAAGATAGCATTTGCCCAAATGGAAATCTAGCAAGGCAGTATATTTTTAAGAAAGTACTGTGAGATGCAATAGATGCTTGAATGACTTCTGTTTATTTTCTACCTTCTCCCTTGTTTACATCTTCTCATTTCCTGGCAATTTTCCCTGTGTGAGATTACTCTCCACACTCAGCACGGCTGGTGATTTCTTAGACCAAAACAAGATGTGCCGTCGACTGAATTTCAATTAATACACCTCTGGGATTTTCTTCACTTGATAGGAAGGTCTGTAAAGCAAATTAGTTTGGCAACACAGGTCTAAAAATAGGAGAGACACTGAGGATATGAGCAGGAAAACTGGGAGCGAAAGGTCCTGAATGGTTATTTGTTTGACCCAGGGAGTGATGTTTCATCTGGTGTGATATAAAACACATGATAAAACATATGGCGTAATGTGGTTGCTTATTGTAATTTGTGAATTATTTCACAAAAGAATTCAGAACAACATCTAAATAACTCTTTATTATTGTTGAATTATTATTCATGACTCAACAATAATAAAGACTGGGCAAAATAAATGGCACCCCTGGTATTTGTGTGAAGGAACTTATAAGTTGTTCCTTCAGGCAACATCCACCGCTGACCAAAAAGGCTACAAATGCCAAAAAACATCTTGATGATCTCCACGACATTTGGGAAAATATTCTGTTGACTGAGACAAAAGTTGAACTTTTTGTAAAGTTTGCATCCCAATATATGTGGCATAAAACACAGCATTTCATAAAAAGAACATCATATCTCCAATCTCATTGTACATTCTGTATAAGGACAATAAAGGCATTCTATTCTTCTCTCTATTCATATGAACAGTCAAACATGGTGGTGGTAGGGTAATGGGGCAGCTTTGCTGCTTCAGAACCTGGAACACTTGCTGTAATTGATGGAACAATGAATACTTATCTTTACCAGAAAATCCCTTCTGGCCATCACTCAGACATCAGTTTGTGCACTGTAGCTCAAGCGGACTTGGAATATGTGGCAGAACAATGCTCTGAACACGCACCACCAAGTCCACCTCTGAATGGCTCAAAAAAAAAAAAAAAAATAAAGGTTCTGGAGTGGCCTTGACTTAAATCCAATTGAGATGCTTTGGCAATGCTGTAAACACACCACTCATGCTTTAAAACCATCCAGAGTGGCTGAACTAAAACAATTCTGCAAAGAAAGGTGGGCTAAAATTCCTCCACAGTGATGAGAAAGACTCATTGCCAGTTATAGCACGTGTTTGATTTCATTTCTTGCTGCCAAGGGTGGTACAACCAGACATTAGGTTTAGGAGGCAATTACTTTTTCACACAGCACCATATAGATTTGAATAACTTTTTCACTTTAATAAATGAAATCATCATTTAAAGACTCCATTTTGTATTTACTTGGGTTATCCTTGTCTAATATTAAAATATGCTTGATGATCTGAAATATAAGAAATCTAAGTGTAACAAATGTGAAAAAAAAAAGATCGAATAGAAATCAGTCATATATATGTGTGTGCATGTGTGTGTGTGTGTGCGTGTGTGTGCACGTGTATAAGACATACAAAAATGGAGGCTTTTTGCATATATTCAGCAACACAAGGGAAGCTGGGCAGCAGGCTGTACATACATACCATTTGTTTTGGACTCAGTGCTGTCTCATTTACACGTGTTAATTGCAGCTAATTGGTTCTAATTAGATGAACAGGAAACCCTCTGGGACCACTCATACCTTCAATTTGAAGTAAATATCATTAATTATCATATGCTAATTCCAAGCCAATTAACACTGATTAAGAGATGCCAGTAACAATGGGGGAAAGCTACCAACTATTAGCAGTTACTAATGACTAAGCAAAATGGGAGAAAGGAAATGTCTGTTTAGATGTCAGAGAGCGTAGGCCTGAATCCAGATACGACCAACAACCTTGGCCCCTGGTCCTGCCACCCTGCATGGGGTCACACAGTGACTACTAACAAGGCTACCATTCCTGCCATGCTTACTATACAGAAAATGTCATCCGTGTACTGAATTCACTGTGCCCACCATCTGCCAGTCCCAGTGTGGTCACCATGGCTGACATACACGCCGAGGTTTCCACATACTTTTTGCCCAGCCTACTCATAATCACCCAACCCCCCACTATTACCATCCTCACCATACCCTGAGTCCCCATACCTACGTTATCCAAGATCCTTGCCATGTTTTTTCTACTCACCATACTTGCACTCACATTACCCATCATGCAAAGCCCAACCTGCTCTGTAACCCAATCACCTATCATGCATGCTCTGTGGTGCACCTGCACAGGAAGTATCCCTGCTGGCTCCACAGATAGAGGGCATGTGTCTGCCAGGCGATTCAACAGGAGAGATTAGGGGGCTTACTGCTGAGAGAGGGAGCGGAGAAACAGAGGGGGAGGAGAGAAATAGAGAGACTAAGAGATGGTGTGATAAAGATGGAAGAATACAGTGAGAATGAGAGCTAGAGAAAAATAAAAATCAATGAGTGGAGCAACATTACATTAACATGCAGACACAACACAAGCTCAGAAGATAACTGATTGTCATATCATAAATCAAGTCACATCTGTTCTCAGACATAGTCATATATATTTAAAATGAGCACAACATAATTTGTAGAGGAAAAAAGTCCTTCCCAGGATCTTAGAAATACCGAACTCCAAATTCAACCAGTGTAACCTCACTCACAAAAAAAAAAAAAAAAAGTAATTGACATGTAAGAATAACTATATTTAATATTACTTTACTGAATTACAATTCAGGGTTGATGGAGTCTATCCCAGCTTTCATATAGGGCACGAGGCTGAGTACAACTTAAACAGGTCACCAGTCTAACACATAGACACAACCATTCACACTCACATTCTAATCTCATGCATATCTCTGGGTTCTTGGAGTGAGCCAGAGTACCTGGTGAAAACATAGGAAGAACATGCAAACACCACACAGAAAGGCCCCAGCCTGGATTTGAAAAGAGGACCTTCCTGCTTTTAAGGCAGTGGTGCTAATCACCACACCACCCTAACATTTGCTAAAAAAGATAACATGCTATTACAAGTCTAACTGATGTCTTTATTCTCTCTTTTAAGCACCATATTATTATAGGGTCTTTACCTTATAACAAAAGCACCTTGAACTGACTGTTTTGTGATTGTTTTGGCACTATGTAAATGAAATAAATAAAAACTGAATTGAATTAAAAAAGCACTCATGTGCACAGTCTCACTCCATTGGATGCATCAGGGGCAACTTAAGGTTCAGTATCTTGCCCAAGGACACTTGGCAAGCAGACTCGAGAAGCCTGGATCAAACCACCAGATGACCTCCTGAGCTTCATCTTATAACTCATGTTAAATGAGTTATAAGATGAAGCTGCCAGAATCTTGAAAAGAAAAATTAATGATAAAGATTTTTGGTAATACTCAGCAGAACATCTATCCATCTATCTTTTTCTGCTTATCCAGGGTCAGGTTGCAGTTGCAGAAGCCTAAACAGACAAACCCAGGCCTCCCTCTCGCCAGCCACCCCCTCATGCTCATCCAGGGCAAGCACAGAGGTGTTCCAAGGCCAGCTGGGAGATATAATCTCTCCAGCCTGCCCTGGGTCTGCTCTTGGGCCTCCTCCCAGTAGTACATGCCCAGAGCACCTCACCCAAGAAGCAGTAAGAAGGCATCCTAGTCAGATACCCAGACCACCTCAACTGGCTCCTTATGATGTGGAGGGGTAGCGGGCTCTACTCTGAGCCCCTCCCAGATGGCTGCAGTCCTCACCCCATCTCTAAGGGAGAAGTCAGCCACTCTTTGGAGGATGCTTATTTCTGCTGTTTGTATTCATAGTTCAATGATTTGGTCTCTACCCAGAGCTCAAGACCATAGGTGAGGGTGGGAACATAGATTGATCGGTAAATTGACAGCTTCATTTTATGCTCAGCTCATTTTTACTCATTTTAGCACTATTTTTGGCATAGTGCCTGCATCACTGCTGATGAGGCCCCAGTCCATCTGTCAATCTCCTGCTCCTTTCTGCCCTCACTTGTCAACAAGAGCCTGAGATACCTGAACTCCTCAACTTGGGGCAGCAAGTCATCCCTGACCCTGGAATGGGCATTCCACCATTTTCCAGCTGAGGACCATGGCCTCAGACTGAGAGGTGCTAATTCTCATACCTGCTGCTTCACACTTGGATGTGAACCACTCCAGTGTGTGCTGGAGGCCACCACCTGATGAAGCCAACAAGACCACATCATCAGAAAAAAGGGGAGATGAGATTCTGAGACCACCAATGTGGAAGCCTTCGATTGCTTGGCTACAGCTAGAAATTATGTCCATAAAAATGATGAACAGAATTGGTGACAAAGGGTAGCCCTGGCAAGCTCATACGAGTACATTTGAAAATCCTCGAGAAGACAAAAAGCTGGTCCAGTGTGCCACTGCCATATGTAGCATTATTCCTCTTGAATCTGAGGTTTGACTTTTTTTTTTAAACCTTTATTTTACCAGGTAAAATGTTTGGTTTTGATCATTCATCTTAGTTTCTGTCTTGATATTAGTTATTGTTACATTTTGTTTTCCTAGTTCCCTTTGTTCCAGTCTCCCCTGCGTCTGTGTGCTGTGTCTGTTTTGTCCTTTTGTCATGTCCCTGGCCTTTTGTGTTTTTGTATTGAGTTTTACTCCCAGTGTTGGGACTAGTCTGCATCTCTGTCCCATGTCTCTGTGTTTCCTGTTTTACTTTGATAGTCCCTTGTTCCTTGAGCTTTGCACTTAGTTTTGCTTCCCCTTATCTCGTTTGTTTATTACGTTCAGCTGTGCCCCTCACTTGTTGCCTGATCCCCGATTACCTTATGTGTGTATTTAAATCCTCAGTCTGTTCTTTGTATCGTTGTTGTCGCCGTATCCCTGGTGTTTGTCTCCTTGCCTGGTAGTCTGTTTATATTTTAGTTCTGGCACCCGTCCAGCCCTGTATACCCTTGGTTATTATCCCTGTCCTTCCTTTAATAAAACACCTTTAAGTTCAATGCTTCCTCTGTTCTCTGTCCTTCCTGTCCTTCCTCTGTCCTGCATTCTGGGTCCACCTTCATCTGACACACAGCAACTCCATGACAGAAAAACAACCTTTACACAGACCCTGTGGACTCAGACCTGCGTGAATGTCAGCAAGCTGTGCAGGGTTACCTGCAGGAAATAATGAGGTGGAAGCCGTGGCTTGCCCCAGAGTGTGAGTCACAGTTCCACGGTACTTGTCGTGCCCTGGAAGGTCCTGGCTGGGGAAAGGGACGTCAGTGTCATCACTCGCCATGCTCTCCTCCGTGCCGTGTGACAGCTGGTCAGCTACCGCCCGAGCCTCTAGAGATTAGGTTTGGTGGATTCACGCAATCACCGGACTCTCCACCTCCTGCTGCGTCACTTGCGAGCACCACTCCCCTTTCACAACCTGCAACAGGGGCATGGAGGCGGAGCTCTTGGTGCAGTAAAAAAGAAAACAGAGTTGGCAAGCCAGGAAAACGATGCTAGTGTCAGCCACGGATAATGACACTGTGAACCCACCCATATTAGAGGCAGCGGCACAGTGAGTAGGCGCTGGACTTCCAGCCGGAGGGTTGCTGGTTCAAGCGCCTGTCCCTGCGCTGGCGTTGTGTCCTTGGGCAAGACACTTAAACCACATTTCCTATTTAAACAGTAGCGCCGGTCTCTGGCTGAATGACTGCAGATGCACATCTCTGGATGAGTGATTTGTTGTGTGCCTTGTGTGAACAATGACAATGAGTTGAATCTAACATCTAATCAAACTCCTTTCACATTAGGAGTAAGACTGTTTTGCCAGGTCGGACATTTGTGGCTTAGTTTCCAGGCTGTGGCTTCAGCAACCCTGTGAGAATCAGGTGGATGCCATAGCACACAGGCTTCATAAACTGATGTTAGAGTACCCCTGGCTTATGGACTCTTTTCCCTCCTTAACCTAGAACTGAAATAACTCATTCAGCTCCACTCAATTCCACTTCAGAGAAAAGACTGTGTCTTTTAAGTCTGTGGACACTTTAACTACTGTGAGCCTTGCCCCTGATCTCCCTGCTCCTTCACCCATTTCTGTTCCTTGGGCGGAAGCAGCCAGGTCAGAGTCTTAAGCTGCACCAGCTCCTTAGCCAGAGCCTTCATCAGCTGCACAGCTCCACAGCCCCAGTTTTTGTCAGCTTCAGCAGTTCCACAGCCCCAGTCTTTGTCAGCTGCAGCAGCTCCGCAGTCCCAGTCTTTGTCAGCTGCAGCAGCTCTGCAGCCTCAGTCTTTGTCAACTTTAGCAGCTCTTCAGCCACAGTCCTTGTCAGCTGCAGCAGCTTCCAAGTCACAGCCACTGGCATCAGCTGCAGCAACTCCCAAGTCTCAGTCACCAGTGTCAGCTGCAGCAAGTCCACAGTCACATTCCCCAGCATCAGCTGCAGCAGCTCCACAGCTTTGTCCAGCCATTGATGGCATTAGTCACTTCTTCGATCCACTGGTGGTACATGCCATTCAGGTGCCTGACCTTTCATGATGGTTCCTGTTCTTGCTCCTCTTATTTCTTGGGTATCTGCTGCCTGAGGTATTCACTAAGCACATGATTGTGTGGCCATCTTCCTGACATACTCACGGATCTTTGTTGTTTCATCTAGGATAGTGGTTCTGGCACTCATTAGTCCTTGGCCTTCTTCCTTCTGCTTAGCGTACAGTCTTGATGATGGTTTTGGAGTGAAACCCTTCTTGCACGGTAAGGAGCTTTGTTGTCTTGATGTCAGTGGCTTCTGTCTCCTCCTTTGGCCCAGCTTATTATGCCAGTAGGGTATCTGATGGCTGGCAGGGCATAGGTGTTGATATCCAGGATCGTGTTCTTCCCATTCAGCTGACTCTGCTCTCTACAGGTATTTGGTAATTGCAGCATTCTTAGCAGCTTCTTCATGGTTCCCATTTGCCTGTGAGATTCCAAGATAATTATAGCTGCCCTCATTGTCTGCAATGTTACCTGCTGGTAGTGCAATCCCCTCCTTCTTGACTACTTTCCCTCTCTTTGTTACAATCCGACTACATTTCTTCAGTCCGAATGACATTCTGACATCATTGCTGTATATCCTAGTGGTGTGGATCAGTGAATCGATATCTCGTTCATTCCTGGCATAAAGCTTGATGTCATCCATGGAGAAGACGTGCCTGATGTTTGAACTTAATTGAGTTCCTGATGAAGGCTCTTACGGTCCTGTTGATCTTGTATAGTTCTAGGTATTCCATTAGTCATCCCAGGATCCATGTGTGTGTGGTATTGAGTCATACACTTTTTGTAGTCAATCCAGGTGGTGCACAGGTTGGTCATTCTGGTCTTACTGTCTCAACTGACTGCTCTGCCTACCAGTAGCTGGTGTTTTACTCCCCTAGTGTTACTGCCAATTCCTTTCTTGGCCCCACTTATATATTGAGCCATGTGCCTGTTCATCTTAGCTGCTATGATTCTTGACTGGACCTTCTATGTTCTACTGAGGCAGGTTACTGGCAGGTAGTTGGATGGGACCGGTCCCTTCTGAGGATCCTTGGGAATCGTGACTGTCTGGCCAAGGTTTCGAGCTCTTCTCTTTCTCACATTCAATGTACTAGTTTTTCTTGGGCTTTGAACTCACAGTGTGGGGATGATGATATTCCCCTCTCTGACCTGACATCCTGGCTATAGTTTATTTGCAATAGTAGTTCCTTCTTGTGCATGTTGGAAGACTGGGCCACTAGTTGATTTGATGGTAGTCTAGATGATGGGTGTTGAAGAATTAATAGGTTCCACATCCTCTTCATGTTGCTCCTTTCACTGGGATTACATGTGTAGTAGTATTCCAACATTTCCCTTTTCTCATCCCTTCTCCACTTATGCCATATTCATTTCCTTGTTCCAGTAGCCCACTTATCATCAGTGTGTTCTGATTCCACCTGACAAAAGGACCTTATTAAACCAGATGACATCTGAGCTGGTCATACCTGTCAAGTCTCCCATTTTGGCTGGGAAATTCCCGTATTTACCCCTCTGTCCCGCCGTCATCCCGTATTTTTAGTTTCCTGTATTTTTCCTGTATTTTCAGTTTTCAATTTTCAATTTTTTTTAAAGCATTCCTGTGCCGCTCCAAACTGAATTGTCACTAGGTTATCACTAGGTCAGTGCCGACAGCCGGAACAACCCCGTAAAAAAAACTGGACCTCAGTAGGGCTCAGTGTTGCCAACTTAGCGTTTTTTTTTTTTTCCCCAAAAAGCAACAGTGAAATCCTCTGCTGTCACCATGTTTTGTGTACATAAATCCTTCTTACTGTGTCCCTTCGGCCGCTTTGGCATCGCCCAGACCTCGCTTCGACTCCACCCTCCAACCCCCGAACCTCAATTAAATACCGAGCCTGCCCACTCGCTCCCTCCGCTCCCATCCCCGGTCCTCACTTTGGCCTTTATCAACCTTTGAGACAGCCGACAGTGAGTTTTCTTACAAAAGTTGGCAACAGAGGCCCAGATAAAGGAGGAGGGTTGAATGTAGCTAGCAGTCTCACCCCACAGTGTTTTCCACATTAAACAGTACGGGACAAAATTGATCTATGTAATGTGGGTCTAGGCAAGGCATTAAAGTTATTAAGTTATTTCATAAAGTTTATTTGTAGTTCTAAACATATTTATGGTGTTTTTTTCTTCACTTTCTGTCTCTCCAAAGACGTTTTTCCTCTCTCCTGCAGCCTCGATTGCAACTACAGTACATCCAAATGTACAATTATCCAATTAGACGATGACGTCATATAGTGACCTCTATTTTCAGCAGCGAAAAAATTTCACGTATATTTTTAAATACAAAACTTGACAGGTATGGAGCTGGTATGGCTCCAATTATATGTATATATTCAGGGCCAGATGATCCAGTGGTTTGAATTCCTTACCTATTGTTCTAAAGATGGCAGTGTTGCTACTACGCTATGCAGCTGCTTATACAGACATGGACAGAACTGTTGGTACAGTTCTGTTAAAGAAATAAATAAAAGAAGGTTAAATAAAATAAAGAAGCCAAATAAATTGTTAGGATGCTTGAATCGAAGGAAGAACACTCTGACTATATAAGAATTTGTGCATAAGAAACAACAGAAAATTATCTCATTTGCATTAGTTCAGCATACCACTGACACTTTCCTTGTAGATAAATTTAACACAAAGCAAACTAAAATTGTAGTTGAAAAGGCAGAACATGAGCACTCTAACCCTAGCTTGCAGGTTGAGTAAACAGGATTCTGTGTGGCTGTGACAGTGTGTGTGTGTGTGTGTGTGTGTGGGCGTGCGTGTGTATTGCTCCCTGTAGTTGTGGGCACCACTACATTGCCGTCTGCCAGGCAGCTCACCAGACCATCTGACACACATTCACACCTCAGCCACCATGCCCACAAGCACATGCAGACAGCATTGGCAGCCTATTTACCCTACGTGTGTGTGTGTGTGTGTGTCTGTGTGTGTGTGTGTGTGTGTGTGTAGTGCTGTGAAAAAGTATTTGCCCCCTTCCTGATTTCTTATTTTTTTTGCATATTTGTCACACTCCCACATTCCAGGTCATCCATCTAATTTTAATATTAGATAAAGATAAATATTAGATATTAGATAAAATCTTAATAAATGTGATTAACCAAATTTTTTGGAAAGCTTAGTTCAATTTCACTAGCCACAACTAGGCTTGATTACTGCCTGACCCGTTGAATCAAGAAATCACTTAAATAGAGCATGTCTGACAAAGCTAAAGAAGCTAAAAATCATCAGATTAAGCGACAATCTCATGAATCTCAAGAACAGGTAAGAAACAACAATCCCTCAGCCCGGCAGGGTTTTAGCTGATTTGAACATTGTCCGTCTCAGATATATGTCATTCTCCAAACACTGAATTTGAAAGACATAGGTGTCACGGTCCTAGGACTGTAGCCTAGTGTTTTTGAATTTAATGGACTTTGTATTACAGTCTGCTTGTTGCACCATGACAGGCTGGCGACTTGTACATGGTGTACCCTGCCTCTTGCCCTTTGGCAGCTGGGATAGGCTCCAGCCCCCCGTAACCCTGAACAGGATAAGTTGAAGAGAATGGATAGATGGATGGACTTTAGACTCTGACCAGTATAGACCCTGTGGACTCAAATTTTTCTTCTAAGGAACAAGAGGGTGTGATTGCTATATTTTGGGATCACAACGGAACCGGGTCATTTGAAAACTTCTCTACAGAAGGTAGTACTGTTTTGTCTTCTGGGACAGGTTCTTGGCTTGATCCAGTCAGGAAAACAAATTTTTTATGTAGTGTTTCTGAGCAGACTAACGATGATAAGTCATGTCTTGTTTTTGTGCTGGCAATAAATAAAACTATAACCAGTCATAAATCAGCCACATTGGTCCTCTGAGTCTCCAGCATTACGTCTGTCCTCAGTGTCTCCGAAACCACCACCACAGCCTTCAGAGTCTCCAAAGCCTGCCGCAACTCCTCGTCAGCCATCAGAGCCTTCTGCAGCTTCTTGTCAGGGTTCAAAGCCACCAGCACAATCTCTTCAGCCACTTGAGCCTTCAGCATCTGCAGCCATTCTGAGTGAACCTTCAGCACCTGCAGCGCCTCCATCTGAGCCTGAAGCACCTCCACCTTAGCCTCCAGCTCCTGCAGCTCCTCTGCCTGAGCCTCCAGCGCCTGCAGTACCTCCACCTGTGGTGCCTCCCAAGCAACCTGCGCCTTCACTGGAGCCACCCAAGCAACTTCCAAAGCAGCCCCAGCCATTAGAGGAGATGGCTGCGCACCCCAGCACCAGCCTGCATGTTGTGACCTCCCTATACCGCTGAGCTCCAGACAAAGACTTTTTTGCCTGCATCTCCTGACAGGTATCTGCAGCCTACCCAAGCCACAGCTGGCAGCAAGACTTGAAATGGGTCCTGCTCTGCCAGAACCTGAGTGTCCAGAGCCTATGGGTCCCGAGTGTCCCGAGTCTTCTGTGTCTATGTCCAAGGGTCCAACATCACCGGTGTCTGGCCAACGTCACCAGTGTCTGGGGGGTTTCCATCGCCATTGTCAATGGTGGCCAGTCTCCTGAGCATCTTTGTTTCCACCACTGGCCACACAGCCACCCACCAGAGCTCCTCTGTCTCCGCCGCTGGCCATCTGGCCAGCCTCTTGACCTGCTTTGCCCCCTTCTTTGGACATTCTCTCCACATCTTGCCCCATAGCCTGGGCAGTCTTCTGAACTGCATTGCCTCCTTTGTGGTTTCCCTGGCAGGCCTGCTAAACTGTCTTGGCCGCTGTTCAGCCTCATCTCCAGTATCTTGCTTTGGACTGTCCTTTTCCAGCCTTATGCTGTTGCCTTTTGTTGTGTAATATATACGCGTATCTGGATCACATCTTGAGCAACTGTTACATGTCCATGGAGACTAGTGATATACTTCTTATTGCAAAAAATGAGGATGAACAGGATAAGTGGAAGCGAATGGATGGATGGATGGATATTTACATTGTGTTCTCATAGCATTGGTTCTGTGATAGGACTAGATGGAACAATCCCTGAAGACCAAGAAATACCCAAGGTAAGTGGTCTTAAGTAACGACAGGAGAAGGAGATGAGTGGAATAGCTTACTAGAATGCTTGATAAGTATAGTCCCAGGGAGGTGAGGTGAGTAATGCGGGCGCAGTGGTCAAAAAGCGTCGTCCGAGGTCATGCAGGTAAACAACACTCCGGCGAGGACTGGAGGATTCAGCAGGTCTTAAAAGCAAAGAATCACTGATGGATGAGCATCCAGTGCGACAACCAACCCGAGGACAGCCGCCTGCTCCGCCCAGCCACAAACGGCACAGCCTACAGCGAGAGGAAAAGGACACACAGAGCCACACCACTCACCCCGCACCCTGACAGTGCCCCCCCCCAACGGCCGCCAGGAGGCGATCGGCCGGCGCCAGAGCGACGCCGGGACGCGTGAAAGTCCCGAACCAAAGCAGGATCCAAGATGAACGACCGAGAAACCCAGGTCCGCTTCTCCGGACCGTACCCCTCCCAGTCCACCAAATACTGCCAACCCCGGCCCCGACGACGAGCATCCACCAGCCGGCGGACCGAATACACAGGACCACCCTCCACCAGCCGGGCGGGAGGCGGGGGAACGGCCGGAGGGCACAGCAGGCTCGCACGAACCGGCTTCACCTGAGAGACATGAAAAACAGGATGAATCCGAAAAGATGCAGGCAGCCGCAACCGAACCGACACAGGACTGATGACAGACTCAATCACATAAGGCCCGACAAACCGTGGCGCCAATTTTCGAGACAGGGACCTCAGAGGAATGTCTTTGGCAGAGAGCCAAACCTTCTGTCCAGTGGTGTAATGGGGTGCAGGTGTTCTACGTAGGTCCGCGTACCGACGGGTTCGTTCCTGGTTGTGCAGGAGAGCCTGCCTGGTGCGTACCCAAACCTGCCGACTTTGCTGAAGACGATGCAGGACTGAGGGAACCTCCAAGTCCTGTTCCAACTCTGGAAATAACGGAGGTTGGTAGCCTAAGGAAACTTCAAAGGGTGAAAGGTTAGTAGCAGATGATGTATGACAGTTGTGAGCGTATTCAATCCAGGGTAATTGCAAACTCCAGGATGAGGGGTTGCTTGAGGCCGTGCAGCGGAGAGCGGCTTCCAGCTCTTGATTGAGTCTCTCAGTCTGACCGTTCATTTGGGGGTGAAAACTGGAACTCAAACAGACTTTGGCCCCCGACGCTGAGCAAAAAGCCTTCCAGACTCGGGAGACGAACTGCGGACCTCGGTCCGATACGATTTCTGTGGGAATGCCATGAACGCGAAAAACATGTTCTATCAGGAGGTCGGTGGTTTCGGCAGCCCTGGGTAACTAAGGGAGGGCAACAAAATGAGCAGCTTTGGAGAAGCGATCTACAATAGTCAGAATAACGGTCTTGCCATTTGAGGGGGGTAGACCGGTTACAAAGTCCAGCGCAATGTGTGACCAGGGCCTGTGAGGGACTGTGAGTGGCTGCAAAAACCCAGAGGGAGGCTGATTTCCTGTCTTATTTCGGGCACATACCGAACAGGCTGAGATATACTCTCTCACATCCTGGTCCAACGTGGGCCACCAAAAATAACGTTTAAAAAAATTATGTGTTCTACTCACCCCGGGGTGACAGGAAAACCTCGCAGTGTGTATCTAATGGATGACCGCTGCGCGTGGCGGCGTGGGCACGAACCGTAGGTGAGTAGGGCCTGTGCCAGGATCTGGTTCGGTATTCAGTCCTTCCCGAATTGCTTCTTCCACTTCCCAAGTGATGGCTCCAATTCTGCAGGTTCGAGGAAGAATGCGCTCAGGCTCCGCCGACTCTATGTGTGTGGGAAAACTGTCGTGACAAAGCGTCAGCCTTAATATTTCTGGACCCTGGGCGATAGGTGATATGAAAATCAAAACGACTAAAAAACAAGGACCAGCGGGCTTGTCTGGCATTTAGTCTCTTGGCCTCCTGCAAGTAAGTTAAGTTCTTGTGGTCAGTCAGAATAACAAAAGGTTGTTTAGCCCCCACCAGTAAATGCCGCCATTCCTCTAAGGCAGATTTTATCCCCAGAAGTTCATGGTCTCCCACATCATAGTTGCGTTCCGCTGGCGTGAATCGCCTGGAAAAGAATGCACACGGCCTCAGTTTGTTATCGTGTGCTGATCTTTGTGACAGTACTGCCCCTACCCCAGATTCAGAGGCATCCACCTCAACAATGTCGAGCGGAGTCTGGGTGGACCAGAATGGGTGCTGTAGAAAACAGTTTCTTAAGGTGTTTGAATGCGGTCTCAGCCTCAGGGGTCCAGATAAATGGTCTTTTAACAGAGGTGAGGAGTGTAAGAGGTGCTACTACCTGGCTGTAGTTCCGAATGAAGCGCCGATAAAAGTTGGCGAAACCCAGGAACTGCTGAAGTCTCTTCCTGGAGGTGGGTGTCTCCCAGTCGATGACCGCCTTGACCTTAGCCGGGTCTGTCTTTACCAGTCCTCCCTCTAAGATGTACCCCAGGAAGGTCACTGAAGAAGAATGAAACTCACATTTCTCGGCTTTAACGAAGAGGCGGTTTTCCAACAGTCTTTGCAGAACACAGCGTACATGAACGCGGTGGTCTCATAGGGATTTAGAAAAGATCAGGATGTCGTCTAAATAGACAAACACAAAAAGGTTCAAAAAGTCTCTCAGGACATCATTCACCAAGGCTTGGAACACGGCTGGTGCATTAGTTAGCCCAAATGGCATGACCAAATACTTGAAATGACCAAGGGGGGTTTTAAATGCTGTCTTCCACTCATCCCCTTCTCGGATTCTGACAAGTTGATATCCATCCATCCATCCATTTTCTTCCGCTTATCCGGGGCCGGGTCGCGGGGGCAGAAACCTAAGCAGAGAAGCCCAGGCTTCCCTCTCCCCAGCCACCTCCTCCAGCTCATCCGGAGGGACCCCAAGGCGTTCCCAGGCCAGCCGAGATACATAATCTCTCCAGCGTGTCCTGGGTCTACCACGGGGCCTCTTCCCGGTGGGACATGCCCGGAACACCTCACCCAGGAGGCGGCCAGGAGGCATCCTAATCAGATGCACGAGCCACCTCAACTGGCTCCTTTCGATGTGGAGGAGCAGCGGCTCTACTCTGAGCCCCTCCTGGATGGCCGCACTCCTCACCTTATCTCTAAGGGAGAGGCCAGCCACCCTTCGAAGGAAACTCATTTCTGCCGCTTGTATTCGCGATCTTATTCTTTCGGTCACTACCCAAAGCTCGTGACCATAGGTGAGGGTAGGAACGTAGATCGACCGGTAAATCGAGAGCTTCGCTTTTACGCTAAGCTCCCTCTTCACCACGACGGACCGGTGCAGCGTCCGCATCACTGCAGAAGCAGCCCCGATCCGCCTGTCGATCTCCCGTTCCCTTCTCCCATCACTCGTGAACAAGACCCCGAGATACTTAAACTCCTCCACTTGAGGCAAGAACTCGTTCCTGAGCCGGAGATGGCACTCCACCCTTTTCCGGCTGAGGACCATGGCCTCAGACTTAGAGGTGCTGATTCTCATGCCAGCTGCTTCACACTCGGCTGCGAACCGTTCCACTGCGAGCTGGAGGCCCCCCCCTGATGAAGCCAACAGAACCGCATCATCTGCAAAAAGCAGAGATGAGACTCTGAGGCCACCAAGGAAGAAGCCTTCCGCCACCTGGCTACGCCTAGAAATTCTGTCCATAAAAATTATGAACAGAATCGGTGACAAGTTGATATGCGTTGCGCAAATCTAGTTTCGTGAAAATGGAGGCTTTCTGTAAGGGCTCGAATACTGAATTAATGAGGGGCAGGGGGTACTTGTTTCTCACGGTAATCTGGTTCAAACCCCTAAAATCTATGCAGGGTCTAAGACCACCGTCTTTCTTTGACACAAAAAAGAATCCCGACCCCACAGGAGAGGAAGAGGGTCGAATTATCCCTGCTGCTAAGGATTCCCTAATGTACGTCTCCATGGCCTCCCTCTCAGGACCAGACACATTGTAAAGCCGACTAGAAGGTAAAGGAGCACCCGGGAGCAGGTCGATGGCACAGTCATAAGGTCTGTGCGGAGGAAGGGACAAAGCCCTCTCCTTACTGAACACCAATTGTAGGTCATGATACTCTGAAGGGACAGAGGACAAATCAGGAGTGGCAACGCTAGAAGGAGACTTCAGAGAACCTCCCCGTGGAACAGCAGAGCACATACAATTGGCCAAGCAAAAGGGACTCCAGCTCACTACCCGTCCCTCCACCCAATCGAGGTGGGGGTTGTGAGTTCGCAGCCAAGTATGACTTAAGACTACTGGGGTGTTAGGAGTGTCAAAAACAAAAAACCTGAAGCTTTCCTGATGATTACCAGAAACTAATAACAAGGGCTCAGTCTGATGATGTGGGCAAGGGTTTCACCATTTAACGCAGAAACAGATACAGGGGTGGAAAGAGGGCACAAGATTACACCTAACAGTTCAGCAAACCCTCTGTCCAATAAATTTTGCTCAGCGCCAGAATCTATCAGGGCCTGGGATGTGTATGTGTCTTGTTTCATGCAGAGAGTGACAGGTAAAACCAAACGGGGAAAAGACTGCTTAACCCCACCCACCAGGATCCCCGAGCTCACCGGCGGGCCCCTCCTTTTGACTGACGGGGACAGCTAGCCACAAAATGTCCTCCCTGACCACAGTATAAACATAAACGTGCAGAGAAACGGCGCTGACGCTCCTCCGGTGTTAGTCTGGCATGGCCTAGCAGCATGGGCTCCTGTCCGAGCTCATTTGGCACAGGTGGTGATGTGAGACCGGCAATGTTAACAGGAGGCAGGGAGGCGGTGACCGCGCCTGAGCTCCTCGCGGGTTGCTGGGAATTGGAGTTTTTACTGTCGGCGCGCTCCCAAAGCCGGTTGTCTATGCGCAAAGCTAAGGAAACTAAGGCTTCAAAAGAAGCCGACTCATTACGTGAAGCGAGCTGATCTTTCATCTTGTCGTTCAGGGCCTGGTAAAAAACTCCCTGCAAGGCGTTAGGCGGCCACCCCGTCTCGGCGGCGATGGTACAAAATTCGATTTGAAAATCTGCTACACTCCGCGATCCCTGCCGGAGCCCTAACAGTCTCCGGGCTGCATCTCCCTCAGAAGCGGGATGGGCAAAGGTCAAACGAAAATCCCTCAAAAAGTGTTCATAAGGATAGGTGTCGATATCGTTATGCACAAAAAAAGCCTCTGCCCAAGCCAAAGCCTTACCTCTTAACAAACTTAGAAAGAAGGATAGCTTAAGAACATCACAAGGAAACGCCCTGGGAGAATGGGCAATAGCAAGCGAACACTGCATCAAAAACCCCTTCACACAATCAGCGTCGCCGGAAAATGGCTCAGGGGTAGGTGGGGTGATCCTCATACCCCCCACCGGCACAGACAGTGAACCGGCCGAAGGACCCTCGCTAGTAGGCTCGGTGACACAACCGGTGGGGTTAGACTGACCGGGTGAACAAACAGGGGACAACTTTCCCTCGATAGCTCGAAGTACGCTGAGTGACTCCTCATAACACTGCTTCAATTCAAGCTGCTGTTCTCCTAGAAACTTCAATACCTGCTCATGTTCACTCAACCTAGCGCCCTGTTTAGCTAGTGCTGCTCGTACCGGGTCTGCTGGGTCCATATTTTGGCCGGAGTGTTCTGTCATGGCCGGGGAAAAACTCAGAAGGAGGAACCCAAAAGCAGACTCGGTAGCCAAGTGTCACAACAAACGTGGAAAGGTTTTATTTACAAAAGGCAAACAGCTGAATATGCAAGGTCTCTACGGAGCGCGTGCAGGATTTGTCACAGGCGGCGTTCACAACAAGCATAGGTCACCGGGAAGTAAGTCTAAAAAGAGGGAAATAACGATTAGCGAACCTGACAGGGATAAGTGGTCTTAAGTAACGACAGGAGAAGGAGATGAGTGGAATAGCTTACTAGAATGCTTGATAAGTATAGTCCCAGGGAGGTGAGGTGAGTAATGCGGGCGCAGTGGTCCGGGAGGACAGGCAGGATTGGGAGGGTCGAAAAGCGTCGTCCGAGGTCATGCAGGTAAACAACACTCCGGCGAGGACTGGAGGATTCAGCAGGTCTTAAAAGCAAAGAATCACTGATGGATGAGCATCCCGTGCGACAACCAACCGAGGACAGCCGCCTGCTCCGCCCAGCCACAAACGGCCCAGCCTACAGCGAGAGGAAAAGGACACACAGAGCCACACCACTCACCCCGCACCCTGACAAATTCAGCTGAAACTGAAGATATTGTACAAATCTTAGAAACACAGTGTCTAACCAGATACTTAGTCTTGATGGCATTCTCTTCTACTCCAGTAACACTGTGAGGACTCTGCGTAATTTTTGATCAGGATATGTCCTTCAATGCAAATATTCAACAAATATGTAGAACTGCTTTGTTGCATTTGCTCAGTACCATTAAAATTGGAGACATCTAGTCTCAGAGTGAGGCTGAAAAGCTAATTCATGCATTTATTACTTCGAATCCAGACTACTGTAATTCATTACTATCAGGCTGTCCTAAAAGTTCCCTGAAAAGCCTTCAGCTGATCCAAAATGCTGCAGCTACAGTACTGTCAGGGACTAGAAAGAGAGAGCAGATTTCTCCCATATTGGCTTCTCTTCATTTGCTCCCTGTTAATTCTAGAATAGAATTTAAAATCCTTCTTCTTACATATAAGGCTTTGAATAATCAGACCCCAGCTTATCTTAAATAACTCATTGTACCATATCACCCCAATAGAGAACTCTGCTCTCAGACTGCTGGCTTACTTGTGGTTCATTAGATACTTAAGAGTAGAATGGGAGGCAGAGCCTTCAGCTTTCAGGACCCTCTTCTGTGGAACAAGCTCCCAGCTTGGATTCAGGAGACAGACACCCTCTCTATTTTTAAGCTTAAGTTTAAAACTTACCTGTTTGAGCAATCTTATAGTCAGTCTTTTTTTACTCTGTTTAAACACCACTCTGCATTTAATTATTGCCCTTCCCCCAAACCAGTCGCAGCAGATGACTGCCCCTCCCTGAGCCTGGTTCTGCTGGAGGTTTCTTCCTGTTAAAAGGGAGTTTTTCCTTCCCACTGTCTCCAAGTGCTTGCTCATAGGGGGTCGTTTTGACTGTTGGGTTTTCTCTGTAATTATTGTAGGGTATTTACCTTGCAATATAAAGCACCTTGAGGTGACTGTTGTGATTTGGTTTGATTGAATCAAATTGAATTGAATTGAATTGAATTGAATTGAATTGACATGTAGTCTACATCCCTACCCACACCTATGGCCATGACCTTTGTGTAGTGACCAAAAGAATGAGACTGTGGATACAAGTTGTGGAAATTAGTTTCCTGTGAAGGGTGCTGGCCTCTCCCTTAGAGATAGGGTGAAGAGTGCAGTCATTCAAGAGGGGCTCAGAGTAGAGCCACTATTCCTCCACTTTGAAAGCATCCGGTTGAAGTGGTTTGGGAATGTGACCAGGATGCCTTCTAGGCACTGAGGTGTTCCGGGCATGTCCTACCGGGAGTGGACCTGGGGGCAGAACAAGGACACACTGGAGAGATTATATCTTTTGGCTGGCCTGGAAATGCCTCGGTGTTCCCCCGGATAAGCTGGTGAAGGTGACATGGCAGAGGGAGGGACTTCACTGCTTAGGCTGCTGCCCCTGCACCCCAGATTAGCTGAAGAAAATGGATGGATGGAAGGATGTTCTGCACACTATACAGGGCAACCTTACAGGTTCCTTTGTAATAAAGCCGCCTTCCTGTGGAAGAATCCTGTGCTCCACCTAGACTATCAAATAGGCCTATATCCAGCTATAAGTCTGATGTTTACTCTGTGAAATGTGGTAGAATTCAAAATTCACCAGAAAATAAGTAGTAAATAAGTAAAGGAGTGAGATGTTAGCAAAGTTAGAGAGAGAGAGAGAGAGAGAGAGAGAGAGAGAGAGAGAGAGGCAATGATCTCACAGCAAAGAATGAAAGAGAGAAATACCCAGGGCAGAGCTGTATACAGTAGGTAAGAACTGATAAAGATGGTCAGACAGACAGGCTAGTTAGACATATGATTTTATTTGTTCTTCAATTCTGTCTAAATTTGACCAGTTTTGCTCTGTTATAGTTAAATAATGCATTTAAACTTAGCACTAGGGTGAAAGAAACAACTCAAATGTGTGTGTGCATGTGCTTCATTACTTCAACTAATAGCACTACACTTCTGTATAAGGTTATGAGTATTTAGTAAAAAGACTGCTGGTACAGCATTATTGTGCTTTGATTGCAATGTACCACATCTGGAGTTGCAATTTGAAATCTCAGATCTTCCAAACTTACACTGGCCAGTTCACGGGGCCTGGCAGACTTTTTGTATTTAGAAATTCTGCTAAATGTCTCTTTTTCATAGACACACATTGACTTTGCTGTTTTGGTCCTGTGACCTTCTTTTCAGTTGCTCACTTTAGGGGTCGCCAGATCACCTGCCTCCATCTCACCACATCTCTAGTAACCTCCTCTGTTGCCAGCTCTCACGCACACGAATCTACTCTGTGGTCTTCCTCTTTTCCTCCTGCCTGGCAGCTCCATCTTCAATATCCTTTGTCCAATATAATGACTATCCCTCCGTTGCACAGGTCCAAATCATCTCAGCCTTGCCTCTTTAAGTTTGTTTCTAAACCGTTCAACCTGAGCTGCCTCTAATGTACTCTCTAATCTTGTCCATTATAGTAACTCCCAATGAAAATCTTAACATCTGGCACATCACATGTGCCAGATGTTAAGATCACAACAGATCTCACTACTATTTTATAAATCTTACCTTTTCTCCTTTTTTGCTATTCTTCTATGACAAATGGTAAATGGACTAGTTCTTATAAAGCGCTTTTCTACTCAGTCTGAGCACTCAAAGCACTATACAACACATTTACATTTACCCATGCACACCCATTCATACAAGCACTTCCATGATTAACTAAGCTAAGTGCTTTAGTTATCTAACATTCACACTCCAACGGTTGCGTCGAAGAGCAACTTGGGGTTAAGTATCTTGCCTAAGGATACATTGGCATGCAGCCTGGAGTAGTCAGGAATCAAACCGCTGACCTTCCAATCAGTAGGTGACTTGCTCTACCTCCTGAGCTACAGCCACCCCAAATCAGCCCTGACACTAATCTCCATCCACTCCACCCTGCTTGCACCCTTTTCTTCACCTTTCTTGTGCACTGTCCATTGCTTTGAATGGTTGACCCCAGGTAATTAAACTCATCTACCTTCACTTCGCTCTGCTCCTTGCAGATTTAGTCTTACACCTGTCTCCCTCTCATTCACCCACAATGCATTCTGTCGTGCTTATTCTGACTTTCACTCCTCTCTCCAGTACATACCTCCACCTCTCCAGGCTCTCTTCCATCTGCACCCCGTTCTAACTGCAGGTCACAATGTTGTCTGCAAACATCATAGTCAACGGAGACTCCTACATAACCTTATGTGTCAACCTGTCCATCACCACTGCAAACAAGAAGGAGCTGAGAGCTGATCCCTGATGTAATCCTACCACCACTTTCTTCACATCCACAACACTATTTACATGCGCTTCCTTCAAGATTACCCCTACTTTGGGGAGGCTGTGGCTCAGGAGGTAGAGCAGGTCATTTACTAAATGGAAGGTTGGTGGTTGGATCCCTGGCTGCTCCAGTCTGTATGTAAGTATCCTTGGGCAAGATATTGAACCCTGAGTTGCTCTTGATGTATTCATCTGAGTGTGGATGTTAGATAAAAAGCATTTAGATACAGAAAAAAAAGGGCTTGCATGAATGTGTGTGTGAATGGGCGAATGTAAACATGTTGTATAAAACGCTTTGAGTGCTCAAGTAAAGTAGAAAAGTGCCATATAAGAACTAGTCCATTTACTCCCATTTCTCTTCCTATCAACACCGTGGTATGACAGCTTGAATCCACCTCCAGTGCACCCTTACACCTGGTCTCCTGCACACACAATATATCTACATCCTTCTCTCCAACATATCAGCCAACTCTCTCCCTTGACCAATCATAGTCACTACATTTAAAGTGTAGAACTTGCAAATGAAATATCTTAAGGCATTAATGTAGAAAATCACTGCCCACCTCACCTATGGCTATGTCCATGTCTAAAAATTATCTGAAAGGCATGTCTATTTTAGGAAGTGATTAGTGTGCGGAGATGAGAAAGACAGCAAACTTCTCTCAGACACTGAATGACATATCTTATGAACTCCCACCAGGTCTTTACACCTCCAATACATTACATTAAGCTGTACATGGTGTGCTACTGATGTTTTGTAAGAGCTTCAGATTGATTTCTTGTGTGAACATGTGTTCCTACATGCTTTGTAGCCTGTGTGTATGTGTAAAGAATAGGATTTGTGAAATACTATAGGTTGTGTACGCCTGAATCAAGTCATCAGCGGGACAACTCACAGAGTCCAACACACACAGCAGTCTCATGGACAAGAGACTAAAACAAAAACCAGCAGGAAGAGAATGAGAGCCTGCTCAAGGTAAATGGACAGACATTATTGTCATTGAGCTTCATGAATATTTAGTAGGACTTGGTGGAATGAAGACAGTCTTGTTGTGAGTGTGTTTGCATGACTGCATGTTCAAATATATTTTCCAGGAATGTGTGGTTTGTGTGTCTTTATATGTGTGTGCACACAACGTAGTGCCCTCCAAACCTAATCTTTGTATGTGTGTGTGTGTGTGTGTGTGTGCGTGTGTATTTATATTTATGCAAACATGATTAGCAGGTCAAACAAGCAGGCCCCTCCACCAAGGTACATCACCTGCATGTGTGTCTCTACATATGTGGTTTTGGAGGGGTCACAGTGGAGGCTCTGCAGCATTTTGTCATAGCACACTTGACAAAACAAAGACAACTCACTTTTCTGGTCCTTTGCCATGTTCCATATTCAGAAACAAGTCAGGACTGTGGCTGCAAGGACCCGATAACACCTCCTCTCTCCATCTCTCTCCTGGGTGTTGTGGTGGTGGTGATGGAGTGCTTGGGGGTGGGGGGCATCACTCCAGACAGACCATGCCATTCGAATGCAAAGCCTCAGCTGCTTCAAATCCATCCCCCTCCCTTCCTATCACCACCACCACCCTTCTATTATTTTGTTGGATTTCACAGCTATTTTTGGATGGGCTAAGCCATCCAAGGAGCTCCACTGGAGATATGTCATGAAAACCCGGCCACTACCCAATGTGGCCATTAACATAAAAATTAAAGAATTAGATGCAAGGAAAATAAGCAGTGAATAAATAAATGAATGAATGCATAAATAAAAAAAAATTAAGTTCCACAAACTCCTCCCAGCCAGCTATCTCCTTTTCTTTTCTTTTTTTTTACTGCTTAAAAAAAAGGAATGGAATGAGGCTGTTCATATGTTATTGGATTGTTTGTTTAGAACTGAGACAACAACAATAATTACCTTACAGGAAGACATAGGTGGGAACAAAACAAGCAACAAAACAAGCAATGTGCATATCACCCATTCAAATGAATGGATGAGTGTGTCCAAACTTTTGACTGGTACCGTAATGAAAAAAAAAATCTCTCTCTGTGTGTGTTCCTCAAGTTCAAGACTTCTACCAAAAGCCTGGGAGTTTGAGGGTTCGCCACAGTATCTTAGCTCTTTCAGGTACTACATGCTTCAGAACAGAGAGCTACGATGGTAGTTTGCAGCAGTAGTTTTGCAACAAGAGAGTCATCTGAAACATGCACACAGCATGCATATTTTAATACTTAACAATGATAACCTTCATCCACTAAAACACTGTATGGGGGACTTATGCATGATGACGATACTAAACTGGCATTAGCTGCCATTAGCTTGCCTCTATCTCATCCATTGTTGTGTTGTGTTTTGAGTCGCATACAAATTACGTCAAGAGACTAGTGCCCGTGTTGCAATATCGACTCCACCCACATTGATGTGGTAATCAACTGTAATGGAAACAAAACAAGACCGTGGCGAGTTGTGGGGAGTCGTGTCGAGTCGAGTTGACCCGTGCTGAGTAGGTACTCGTGGAAACGCAGCATTAGTGACCTGGCAGAGAGCTAAGCTAATAGCTAGCGAATCCCTAAAAACACACTAAGTCAATACAGTGAATATAATTTACAAGTGAATCAGCAGAAAGTGTGTTTTGCTTAAAGCACATGAAGATTACATTATGAAATAAGTCGTTTTCTAGAATAATTGAGCTACATAGATTAAGCTACACAAAAACATCACTGTACTCTGTAACAGGAACAGGAAGTGATACAATACCACAGTGAGAGCTAGCACCAAGTGAAAATGCCAGCCTAGCCATTGGCAGGATTTCTGGATGTCAGTCACTTTTCAATCTGTCAGTTTCATCCCATGCAGAGGGTTGGTCTTCTATGACAGTTCCTCCTCACTGTGTTGGGTGATCCTCTCTGTGTGTCACACAACACAGAGACATGTATTGTGTGACGTCTCTCTCTCCTAGATGCTCTTCAGCTCCCTAAGGCACTCTTGAGCTGCTCATCTTGTGGGGCCATCTTCCTGATGTATTTATGGATACTTTCTGTTTCATCTTGGATTGTGGCTCTGACACCCACTAATCCTCTCCCTTCCTCTTTACTTTGTTTGTAGAGCCTCAGGGTGCTGGAGCTTTGGGTGCTTTGGGTGGAGACATCCATCCATTATGAGAAATTTTAGTGTCTTGACATCAGCAGCATCTTTTTCCTCCTGCAGTCACCTTTTTATTCCAGCTCAGTATCTGAGGACCAGTAGGGCATATGTATTGATAGCTTGGCTTGACCTCTGCAGGAGTACAGTTTAGGTAGCTGCTCTACACTTTGTTGGCACATGGCATTTAAGAAGATAATAGTGGAGGAATTATATCCTCAACTTTTTAAGTTAAGTTTTGTGGTGGGTGGGATCATTGAGTCAATATCTTGCTCACTCTTGGTGTACAGCTTGACTCTATATCCATATCTGCTCTTTGCGATGAGCTGGCTTAGGGTTTTGAGACCTATGCAGAACAGCAGCGGGGACAGTGATCTTGGTATATTTGACACTTGATGGTAACGTGTGCTATTGCCTTGGAGTTAGCTGCCATTGTTTTCTTCCACAGTCCCATTGAGTTCCTGGTGAATGTTATTAGCACACGATTAACCTTGTACAGTGCCAAGCACTCCAATATCTATTTGTGGGACATTGAGTAATAAGTTTTCTTGTGGTCAATCCAGGTTGGTCTGCCTGGTATTAGAGTCTTGGAGTACTAGTCTATCAACTAGTAACTGGTGCTGTGACCCTCTGGTATTGTTTCCAGTTCCCTTCTGAGCTATACTCATATATTGACTCATATGATTACTCAGCTTTGTTGTTATGATGCCTGAAAGGAGTTCCCATGTTGTGGAGAGGCAGGTATTCAGCTGCATCCTGTAACAATCATGATCAGGATTGTTCTGCCATGCGTTAGCCAGTCTCGATGAGTATCTGCAGGCCACTTATTTGTGCTGCTAGGCATTCATGTCAGTAGGCGTGGATCACATCAGGTCCTGGTGCTGTCCAGTTTATTCCGGAGACTCAATGTTGGATGTCTGCCTTTGTGATGTTGACATGTTTGTGGAGGTTGCTTGTGGGGTTCTCTTACGCCCACCAGCCACTTGGCATTGGTGTTGTGTGATGCCTCTCTCTCGCAGCCTCACATCCTTCTGGGATTCTCTGATTCTGGCTTCGCCACAGGTGGCTTTCTCTACATGCACCCTTATACCCAAGTGATTCTCGGGTTACTGTGAAAGTGGCATAAATGAACTCAGTGGTTTCAGTGATAATGGTAGTTGGGATGGTGAGTAGAGGTGTGTTCACCTCTGCAAGCATCTCCTTTGATGGGACTTTGACAGTGAATGGAGGGAGTTGTTCCCTTGGCTGTGTGGCCACAATCTTTAGCTCAGTAGGTGCACCTGTCACTGCAGATGATTGGGCTTCATCTAATTCAGTCACAGACTCAACACCACATTTTATTTTTTTATTACCTCAGTTGGCTCCTCTCAAAATGTAAATGATCGCCAGCCTGTCGCAGGGTTAACACACAGACAACCGTTCATACTTACATTCACACCTACGGGCAATTTAGAATCACCAGTTAACCTAACCCCAGTAACTGCATGTGTTTGGACCGTGCAAGAAAACCGGAATACCTGGAGAAAACTCACGCAGACACAGGGAGAACATACAAATAGAAAGGCCTGGGCAGAGGTAGAGGTGAACCTTCTTGCTGTGAGGCAGCGGTGCTAACCACCATGCTGGTTGATTATCTTGTTAGTATTGTTAGTGTTGGTATAACACTCAAACATGCATCTTAAAGCACATAAAACAGAATTTGAAAAGGAAATCTTGTTTCATTAATTTAGAAGACTTTTGCTTGGTGTTCGTTTGTTACTCTATTTAAAAAACCCTTCCATAAAGCTAGGACATCTTACTATTTGTCACTAATTTAAGAGAGCAGGAACAACCAGGTTTATTTTCAGCACTATAGACATCCTGAGAAAGAGTTGGAGCTTTGTTGAGCCAGGTATAACTTTAACGAGCAAGACTTTATGAATTTCTTCACAAATAAAATTTTAAATATGAGAGAAAAAAAACATTTGTGACCATCTCACAGATGTGTCATTAAGTACTCTCATAATTGCTGATATTTACTTATACTCTTTCTCTCCTCCTAACATCTTTCTGAGTTAACGTCATTGTCTTCCTCTAAACCAGTGGTTCCCAAAGTGTGGGCCACCACCTCCTGGTGGGCCACGAAGTATGCAGATTTATATATTTATATAAATGTTTTTATTTATGTAAAAAGTGAATTAAACTGGTAATAGGAAGTTGTTAGTTTGTGATATTACTCATTACTCTGACCTAAATTTACTGGTCATGCACTGAAGTTTGTGTCCCAGTGGCAAGTGGGACACATATTGGCTTTACCACTTTACATATGACTGGGTAGTGTTAGTAATTTATAGCCAACAGCCTGTGTTGATCATGGTTTTTGAATGACATTTTCAAGGAAAAATATCACTTTCTCTTGTATTTTGATGAGAGTGAAGACAGGCTTCTAGCCAGGAAAACAGGCTGGTGCTATTGGACTACCGGAGGGATTTTATGGTTTTTAAGTGGGCCGCAGCACTCCACTCTTGACTTTGGGAACCACTGCTCTAAACCATCAATGTACCTTTTAGATGGCATTCCTAAAAAAAACTGCCTAAAGAAGTTTCACCATTGATTAATACTTTAATTTTTAAATATGATTAATCTAACAGAATATGCAAAAAAGGCTTTTAAGATGGTGCTAATTAACCAAGACTTTAAAAGCCCTTGTTTGATACAGCTGTCTTAAGTAATTATACATTGATTTTTTAACCTTCCTTTTATCAACAGTTATCAAACAATTTGCTCATCATTTGCAAACGAGTGGTTTGTTTGAAGCACTTCAGTCCATCAGAGAACAGAAACAACACTAGTTAAGGTTACAAACGACCATCTTATGGCCTTTGACAGTACACTCATCTGTAAGCTTGTCCTGCTAGACCTCGGCATCGCATTCAGTATTGTTGACCACAATATTTTACTACAGAGATAACATGCCATAGATATTAAAGGTATTCTACTGCACTGGTTTGAATCATATCTATCTAATAGACTCAAATTTGTTCATGTAAATGGGGAGTCTTCTTCACACACTAAGGTTAATTATGGAGTTCCACAGGGTTCAGTGCTAGGACCAGTTCTTTTTATATTATACATGCTTCCCTTAGGTAGTATTAATAGAAAACACTGCATACATTTTCACTGTTATGCAGATCATACCCAGCTTAATTTATCCATTAAGTCAGATGATACAACTCAACTAGTTAAACTACAGACATGTCTGTCTCTGGAGCTTGAAAAAAAAATATTTTTTTTCAAGTCCAGTCGCCTTTTTCAAGCTCCAGAGACTACTATGACCTGGATGACTGAGAATCTACACAGACATACAGACATGTCTCAAATACATAAAGGCTTCAATTTCCTCTAATTCCCTACTTGTATATTCAGATAAAACTGAAGTTATTTTACAGTGTCTAACCAGATATTTACTCAAGATGGCGTTACTTTGGCTTCCAGTAACACTGTGAGGACTCTCAGACAAATTTTTGATTGGGATTTGCCCTTCAACACAAATATGAAACAAATATGTAGAACTGCTTTCGTTTGCACAATACTGTTAAAATTATAGACATCTTGTTTCAAAGTGATGCTGAAAAGCACCTTGAGGTGACTGTTTCTTGGGATTTGGTGCTATATAAATAAAATTGAATTGAAAAACTAGTTCATGGATTTATTAATTCTAGGATGGACTACTGTAATTCATTTTTAACAGGTTGCTCTAAAACCTCCTTGAAAAGCCTTCAGTTGATCCAGAATGCTGCAGCAAGAGTATTAACTGGGACTAGAAAGCAAGAGCATATTTCTCCCATATTAGCTTATTTTGATTGGCTCTGTGTTAAACTCAGAATTAAATTTAAAATCCTTCTCCTCACATGCAAAATCTTGAATAATTAGGTCTCGACATACTCTTAAAGACCTCATTGTACCATGTCACCCCAAAAGAGCGCTTCACTCTCAGACAGCAGGCTTATTTGTGGTTCCTAGAGTTTTCAAAAGTAGAGCACAGCCTTCAGCTATCAGGCACCTTGTTAGAATGGCTGTAATGGCGAAATTAAAATAGGAGGCTTGAGGTGGAGGTGAAATGCTGACCCGACAGGTGTTTATTAGTGATGAGAGTGTGAAACTGAAGCTTCAATACATGCTTCGAACCCTGGGCTTACAACTCCAGAGAACCACTGCTTCGAAGCTTGTTTCAGGATGAAAAAAATTCACGTGACATACGACGTCTGAAGCAGCAACTGCATTGTTCTTGGAATGAATCACTTAACTGGTTCAAGTGATTTGCTGGTTACGAGTGAAGGAGCAAGAGCGAGACAGTCAGCCAGGTTCATACTCGCGCAGTTTAGGCATTGTTATGGCCAACAGTTACTGCTGAGTTATGAATTAAAGACAACCTTTGCTGGCTCGTCTTTTCAAAGTGATGACGGACGCTGTCGTATTATGATTAATGCAAAAGTGGTAGTTACGCAAGCACACCCAGTTAATGCCATGTTTTCCCAGCACTCTGTTCAATAACACAACACACATTCATCCATTTTTATTTGTAAATAGAACCTGATATCATGATATTCGGTCATAAGGTGCGTGCCTCAAACAATGCAAAGATGCTTCAGATCATTGAGGTGTGTGAGTGTGTGCATGCAGGTGTGTAACTGAAAACATTGCACTTTTCCAGCTATAATTGAAGTCTCGAGTAATTAAACTATTTTCGAAACAATTGTTTCAAGTGGTTCAGTGCTTCACAAAAGCTTCATTTTCTCATTAGTAGTGTTTATTCATGAACATTTACACCAAACAAAAACATAACCACAAAACAAACAAACAAACAATACAGACCAATGGTGGGGCAGGGTTCCAGCCACTGTCTGATATTAACTGGCAGTTTTTTACAGACTGCTGATAATTTTTCACTAAGCCAAAACATTTTTCTGGGATACACAAAAAAACCTAAAAAACTTATCTAATCAACTGTATTAACATTAGTACAATACTACAAAAAAAAACAACTATTAAATAAAATATTTCCCCACTAGGCCTACCACCCAAAATATACAATAAAACTGATAAGTACCTATTCAGTCCCCTCTTCAATTTCTTGGTACAACCTGGAACCTTCAAAAGGCCCTCAGGAAGCCCACAGACTCTTTTGGCTGGAACACCTTTTAGGAGAGAGCACAGGTAAGAATTTCTTGTACCTTTTAAAATATCAATCTGTCACTCTAACCATTAAAATACACATTCTACAAAAATTAAGATGTACTTTCTTGTTGATTTACCAAACCTGCTATAATAATCAACATTTGTTCCTAGGCTTCACCAGTACCAGCTGGGAGACTGCCAACAGAAATCTACAAAACAAATAAATCTTTTTAATGTGAATGCATATTTTGTACACCAGTTAAAATGATCTATGTGTATTCTACTACTGTTGGACATGTAATGAAGACCTTCATTACACCCCTCTGTAGAGGGGTGTAATGGAACTGTCCTCCAGTTTTGGATCCAGAAGACACTTTCTGTATTTTTAAGAACAGTCTTATAACTTTCCTTTTTGATGAAGCTCATAGTTTGGGCTGGATCAAGTGACCTTGAATCATCCTAGGAGGCGTCCAGGAGGCATCCTAGTCAGATGCCCAAACCACATCAACTGCCTTCTTTCGATGTGGAGGAGCAGTGGCTCTACTCTGAGTCCCTCACAAATGACTGAGCTCCTCACCCTATCTCTAAGGGAAAGCCCAGCCACCCTCCAATGGAAAATAATTTCCACTGCTTTTATCTGTGACCTCATTCTTTTTGTCACTACCCATAGCATGCTTGTTGCAGTCCATGCTCCCAAGGGTGGCACAACCAGTTATTTAGTAATTGCTTCATAACAATTGCTTTTTCAATTGCTTTTTACACAGAGGACCATGTAGGTTTGGATATTTTTTTTTCCTTAATAAATTATATCATCCTTTTAATATTTATATTTATTTGGGCTATCAGTGTCTAATATTAAAATTTGTTGGGAGGGGAGCAGGCAGGTCTTCCTACACCCCTGTTTCCTGCACCTGGCCTGGGGTTTAGCTGGCACATTAGAGGCCAGTCTGACTGCATTCCAGGATTGCTGCTGGCTCTGGGGGAATTTATTCATCCACACCACGGAGGGTGGGTCGATGTGAATGAGTGTGTCTCTTTGTTTTTGTTTTTGGATGCGGGTTTGCGAATGTCCTATGTGTGTGTGAGTGTGTGCATATATTGCTGGTCCTGGGTTTGCTGTGACTTGGCATTTGTGGGATATGTTTGCTCCACACTGATCATTACTGCCCACCTGGGAGGTGGGCACTGGGCAGTTCCGGGGTGCGTGGCTGGGTATTTTGGTGTAGTTGTGCTGGATGATGAGTGGTTCTCAGGCACCTGGGGCTCATGCAGGGATTGACCGCCTCTGGCCTTTGGTCGTGGGGACTCCAGCTGTGGCCTCTTCCTTCTTCGGGGTTGGGTATCATTGGAATGTGTGGTCTCAGGTCTTCAGTGCTCTTGGGGGGCTGCAGACAACCTGAGTCTTTCTCTGTCTGCCTCTGGCACCAGGGGTTGTTGTGACTTCTCAGCCTCATTATCAAGTACAGGCACAAACAATGCACACACAATGCACCATGGCGGTGCGTGCGGGGGTGCTAAGAAAATCAGTTTTTCATCAGTCAATGAGATCAGTTCGTTCATCCTTCAAGAACTGCATGCATACTCTCACAACATGAGGCCAGATATTGTTTTATACCAGGAGGAACCAGGACCCAGTGCACCAGCATAGGGTCTGACAGTGAATCCAAGTATACATTACTCAATGGTAGTCAGCCTACCCTGTAGAGGTCTGTTTCCCTCTATGGATATGCCTCAACTGAAACAAACCCTCTGCTACTTAACTGACCATATTAATAGTGCATAGGTTTAATTAGTTTGATTCCATACTCTGATTAAAAAGTGTTCCTTTATTTTTATTTATTTTTTATGCAGATCTGATTTGTGCATGTGTGTGTGGATATGTTTGTAGATGGTTCCATATAGATGGGTTCTGTCTCAGCACTTTCATCATTCATTACGGTTATGTCTTCTTGCTTCCTTTTTCAGTGTCCAACTTTGTTCTGCTCTCACTGTTCAACCTGAATGCTGCTAAGCAGACAGATAAACTCCTCGACAAATCACAGGTGTACGGTCTTCTTTTATTGAGATGTTTCCCTCCAAATGTGACAGAGTGAAACTGTAGCAAATAATAAAACAGTTTTCAGATACTTCCAATACAAATGTTACACGTTTAAACGCATTTCAAACATAAAGAAAATGGAAACACCAGTTGCACATAGCATATAAACCAGAATCCTTGAATAGGTACTGTGTAATCTACTCTTTTAACATAGAGCAGAAGCTGACAAATAAATCCTAGCTGCATATTAGTTACAAAAGGCAACCAAGGTGCAAAGATGCAAATCCAAAATCACACAGCATCACTATGTAAGCATGCTGTCAGAGTAAACATCATTAACTGTGATCATCTTAAACATTTCTATACCAAAAATAATAATATTGCATGAAGATATGCTAAACAACAATATTACTCACAGACAATGCTTTCCGTAAAGCAACAAAGGTGGATGGATTAAGGCACACGTCAAACACTTGTCATTCTCTCCAGCATAACTGACTAAGATCCATTTCCTGCTTACTGGCTCACTTGCATCATTCCTATTGGCTATTACAACACACTTATAATGAACACCAAAACAATAGCGCCTCCTGTTGGTGGGAGGTAACATCCGCCAGAACAAACTTTCACATCCATAGCAAGCTGCTGACCATACAAGTGACCTCATCAGGCATATTTTTGTTGCCATCGCTATGCAATGATTTTTCCACAATCAATGATGTCCCGATTGTTAATCCTGTTCTTGATGTCCATTCCAGCAAGTAGCATCACCCATGATTGATCCCAGATATGGAAAAGTATTTTTTCCAAGGTGATGCCTTGTACTGTAATATTGATTTGCAGCTGTCTTTTCACTTTGTCTTTTCAATGATGATTAAGTTATATCTGCTGCTCACTCTGTCAGCCCTGTTTACCAATTCTTGGGGCTTTGCTTCAGAGGAGGCAAGAAGTAGTTCGTCGTCTGTATATCTGAGATTGGTTAACAACCTTCCTCCAATCTGCACACCACCTAACCATCCAGTGCTTCTCTCATAATCAGCTCAGCCAGGATTTTGAAAGGTACGGTGATAATACACAACCATATCTGACTCCCTTTTTTTACTCCAACCAATTACACTGTGCCTGCAACTTTCACCCTTTGATTTCTATACATTTGCGCTAATAACCTAACTAGATGAACCATATCTAAGATGGTTATCCAGACCTGTCATGTGAGACTAAATCAAAGGCCTCATTAAAGGCAACACAACATAGAAATAATGGTTGCTGATGTTCGTGGGCTTTCTCAAGAAGAATTCTCAGATTTGTAATGTGATTTCTTGTACCACGCCCCAGCTGAAATCCAGCCTGCTCTACTGCAGTCTCACTTTCTTGCAGATTCTGTCCAGTATGATGCACAGAATAATTTTACTGGCATGTGAAACCAGTGCTATTCTATAATTTGTGCACTGCTTCAAAATGCCTTTCTTTGGCAGGGAACCAAAGAGGGACGTTATCAAATCCTCTGGCCACTTGCCTGTCTCCCATGAGGAAATACAGATTTCGTGCATTTTCTCGATAACTTTTTCTCGTCCAGCTTGAAATAGCTCCATTAGTACTTCATCTGGGCCACATGCTTTCATCTTTGCTGCAATCTGTGTTGCTCATAAAACTGGGTATCATCTGCATAACAATGAAAATGTATGCAATGCTTACTAATAATACTGCCCAAGGGAAGCACGTAAGGTGTAAATAAAATTAGTCCTAGCACAGAACCCAGGAGAACTCCATTATTAACCTTAGTGCATGAAGAAGACTCCCCATTTACATGAACAAACTGGAGTCTATTAGGTAGATATGATTCAAACCACTGCAACACAGTACCTTTAATACCTACTAATCTCTGTAATAAAATGTTATGGTCAACAGCATCAAAAGCTACAATGAGGTCTAACAGGACTGGCCTCAACCTTGGGTAGTCACATTTTGGGGGTTTAAAAAATTTGGCCAGATTTCGAGAAATGAGAGCTTCTCCATCCAAAGTGGGATGAATGCTGTCTCCTAACAAGACCAGGTTTTCCCCAGAAACTTTCTGGTATGTATGTATGTGTCATACACTATGATTTAGCTGCACAATGAAAGTGGACACTCAAATTTTCTCATACTACATAATGAGAATTAACAGTGAATTAAGTAAGCATTATGCCCCGTAACACAATTAAGCCTTCATTTTTGTGAATAAATTGTAGTTTCACATATATAAAATCAAAGCTGCTTTTTAAGTCTAAAAAATTGATGAAAAATGTTCAGTATTGCATTTCATTTTGTGCGATTTCCTATCCATTGGTATCCAGCTCGTGCTCATTCCAAGCTAATCACATAATGAGGGTCGATCAGGACTGCTTGGCATCACATTCAAACTAACTGTGTACCAGTTTTTTGTTTGTTTTATGTCCAGGATAATTGTTATGGAAAAGCATATTTTATTGGAAACCATCATCTTTTCATAAAATTAATAAAGTTAGGTTTACTAAGTAAACAATGTGAGAGAGCAAACCAAAGCAGTGAATAAAAAATAAACAGTAAGTGAAATCAAAGTGAAATTGAGAGCAAAATCAAAGTTTTCACATGACAAGAACTGTAGTCTCCTGGTAAGTATTAGAAGTACCAAAGCAGAAACCAGACAACACAACACAGTAAAAATGGTAAGTGGTCTGGTTTTTATGTAGCCCCTTTCTACTCTACATGAGCACTCTATAGACATGTCTCATTTATACAAGCACTTCCTACACCTAAACACTTTATAACTAACATTCATATACACACTCCAGTGAATGCATTGGGAGCAACTTGGCCAAGGATACTGCAGACTGGAGCAGCCAGGGATTATACCACCCACCTTTCAATTAGTAGAGGACCTGCTCTACCTCCTGAGCCAAAGCCACCCCTGCATATATATACAGCTCAGCACATAAATAGACTAGATATGCCAGTCTCACCCTCAGTCCCTTTCTCAGCGGCAAGGAATGAGTGTCTTGCAGCACCAACTCCCCTCAAAGGAGGAGGGATCTAGCGGGGCACAGTTGCATGGGTAGTGGGAGGAGTTATAAAAGCTTAAAAAAAGTGTAAGTTTTCTCTCTTCTTTCTCTCTCTGTCCTCCTTGTCAACCCTTCTGTGCCATTTTCCAACCTTCCTTATTTCTTCACCAGTGCATCATCTGTTGAGGAGGTGGCAATGGCAAGTCGACCAGCATGAGTGTAATCAGTGTCAGTCCCAAAGCTGCCACCACTGCCATCAAGGCATCCTGCACCTCTCCTCCTCCCCTAGCCAAAGTGGGGCGGCTTAGCCCCCGCATAATCCCTATTGACTCCCTCTTGCTTTGTCTGCTAATTCCCAGCATTGGATTTGTCTCACTCGATGATGCGCTACACTCCACTTCTCCCACATTAATCCATACTGTTATTACTTTTCAATACCAACACTAATTATTGCCCCCCCACCTACGTGTTATTCCAACCCCACCCTGATATTGCCAAACATGCCATTTTGTATGTAAAACAACAGAAAATAAGAACAAATGAGTGAAGAGCCATTGACAAAAGGCCAAATACAACAGCAGTGGAGTTAATTCCATCCTTTAGCTGTTGATGAATCAACTGCTGGCTGCAAAACAAGTGTGAAATGCAACGTGGAACACAATGCTGAGAAAGACTGCATGGTGAGATGATCAGGCCATCCTCAATACAGTGAGCCACTCCAGCTTTTAACAATCCTGTGTAAATCAAACATACCCTTTGGTATATCTCTTCTTGTTCCTTTCTTCATTTTTTTTTCTAATACCTTTTAGCATTTTCTGATTACCAGCAAGCTAAAAAAAGAAGATGAAACTGTACCAGGTTTGAAAACCTTTTCCAGCACCTTTTAAGCATTTTCAAGGTCCATTTACAAGATTTTTCAGCACATTAAGGGGTCATTTACAATTATCAACATTTTCCAAAGAGTACAAAGAGTACTCTTATTCAGACCCCCCCCCCCCCCCCCCCCCCCCTCCCCAATAGTGTACAAAGAAAATGTTGATCTTTTTCATGACATTTAATTTCTCCTGGTTCTTTGGTATTTTAATGTAGTAGGAAGTATTAAAAACATCCTGGTGTTGAAAAATTCTGTAAATGTTGGTATCAAATATGCTCTTTCCCATCTATTAAAACATTGTACTGGACTGTGTGTACACAAAATGTACACACCGCCACACTGTACACAGTGGCACTGGAGCAATTTGTCATCTGAATAGCCGGTCTTGTGCCAAAAAGTTATTTCCAGTATTTGCCAAAACAATTATTGCTGGTATTTATATTGTTGTAAATGACTTGTGGACCTATAATCTGTCAAGCATATCTCAAATGTTATCTCTTATGAATAATATCAACTCATTTTGAGTCATTCCTGCCACATGGTAGAAGCTGCAATAGGTTTTTGGCAACACCGGCGGCCAGCATTGCCAACTTAGTGACTTTGTCGTTAGGACTTTTCAGACCCTCCGACTTTTTTTTCCCCAAAAAAGCGACTAGCAACAAATTTAGCAACTTTTTCTGGTGTCATTAGGGACTTTTGGAGAGTTTTGGAGATATGCCTGTGTTGTGCCAAAAAGTGATTTCTGGTTTTAAAAAAAAAGAAGATTGGTCATATTTAAATTGCTGTAGATTAATTTTTGGCCTAAAATCTGTGAAACACGTGTCAAACATATCTCTCATGATTGACATTACATCATTTTGAGCAAATAACAACGCTCCCATCACAAGGTTAGAAGGTACAATCACTTCTTGGCAAAGTGAATTTCATATATTCTTTATTAATGAGGGTAAAAACTATCACTGACATTAAAAATGTCTTTTATCCCAAGCGATCTGGCCAAGAGGGCTGCAGAAATTGCAACAAATATAATATTACAGTTCTATAAAGAGTAGCCAAAAAAGACTAGATTGATTATAAAGTAGATACAATAATGCAGTCATAAATATATTTGCTAAACAAGTCATTTCGTCATTTTATATATAAGTGTCATGTAAGGCTGTGGCAGACAAGGAAGAAGATCCCAATGCAGGATACACACATGGAAAGCTTAACTTAAATTAAAGCTTTGTTTTCTCAGGTGCAGAACAGAAGGCGAAAACCATAAAACCAGAGCAGGTAGCACACAGCAGGACGGAAGGCAGCATAGGCCAAAACAATGATGGAACTACTCACAAGGGTACAACAACAAAAAGAGGAAACACAGGACTTAAATAAACAAGAGGGCTGATGAGGGGAGTGAAAACAGCTGGGAACACAGGTGAACCAAATAATGCTAATGACAAGGGGGAAGCAAAACAGACAGGGACCAGAAGACTATCAAAATAAAACAGGAAGTCAGATGAGGGAACAAAGTCGCAGACTAGACACTGAAACCCGGGGAACACGAGGAACTAGAAATCAAAACATAACCAAACCCCACAACAAAAGAAACCCAGAACAGTTAAAACAATAAAAAACAAAGCATAAACCAAAAACACTGGGTCATAGGACCCAGGACCATGACAATAAGCCCTTTATAAATCCTGCAACACAGTCTATTTACTGGTATAAACAAAGGTAACATTTTAAAAAAAAATCATAAATCACTTTTTGGCACACTTTTTTGCAGCCAGAAAACTCTTAACAAGCTAGAAAAGCAATTTGATGAAGTACTCACACTGCCATGCAGGTACAATCTGCTGCTAGGATGTAGTTCTCTGACTTGTTTACAATGACCCGAGCCTCATACACAGCGCTCCTGTTTCCTTGTCTTTGACTTGGAAGAATTTTTGCCTTCAAGACACAAAACTCCGAGTCTGTGTCATGATATTTGATGTTCGATACACAGCCGCAAACATAATTGTAAGCATCCAGTGACTTCTATGCGCTGCAACTTCTCTCCGGTGTGTACGCTGAGTTTCTCCACCAAATACACGTATATATCCGCCCACGGATACTGGGCCACTTGCTAACATACCACAGGGATCGGAGTCGGTTGCTGGTGGTCAAAATGAATTTTTGCAGGTAGTTTTCACGATCTTTCAGATCAGGTAGATTGAAATGCTATTGAACTCCACCATACTTCCGTTTCCAAAATGCGCGCGCATCGCTACCTACGTCATCATTGTTTACAAAAAGTAAATGGGTCTATGGCCTCGGAACCAAGGGGGACATGCCCCTCAGTGTAAAGTTT
The DNA here is from genome assembly GCF_007364275.1 of Archocentrus centrarchus. Classification (NCBI taxonomy): domain Eukaryota; kingdom Metazoa; phylum Chordata; class Actinopteri; order Cichliformes; family Cichlidae; genus Archocentrus; species Archocentrus centrarchus. Next base: position 2,753,947 of record NC_044358.1, read on the forward strand.
CCTCATCAGAGTGTGAACCTGCAGCAGCGCACGCACAGCAGACACTCGTGTGCGTGATGTTTCTTTGTCTGCACAGCTGCTGAGTTCTACGTTGTTGAATTTACTCGCGAGGAATGAATACCTGCGCTTTCGGAATGACATTATTTGTGCTGATTATGTTTTTTTTCTCGAGCGTGACTTTTGACCTAAATATAATTCCATATTCGTCCTATCCATAATTGGAATTTGCAGTTTTCCAGCAAACACTAATTAAAACGGCGACTCTCTGGCTGCAGAGGGGTCACAAACTGACTGACAGGTCACATGCAGACATTTTAATTTTTGATTTTCCGACTCATTTTATTTCTCTGTTTCATAAGCGAACTATTTAATCAGATAGTTTTTTTTTTAATAAAAAAAAAAAAAAATGGTTAGCACTATATCCGAAATTCAAGCACTTTTCAAACCTTGAAAGGACAATATTAAAATCCAAACATTTTCAAGGGTTTCCAGCACCCATATGAACCCTGACTGTAAGTTGACAATAAGTTAATATGAGGGTTAACATAAGAATTACTGTAGGTTTTAGACTGTGTCTCAACTATCAGCAATAATTCCTGGTTACTTGAATCCTGGGTGGCATCGTTAACATTTGGTTTCACACCTATAGCCAGTGATGTCAGTAACGCATCACTTAGTAACGCGTTACTCTAATCTGACTACTTTTTTTGATAACGAGTAATCTAACACCTTACTATTTGCAGTCCAGTAATCAGATTAAAGTAACTTATGCAAGTCACTGTGCATTACTATTTTTGTCATTTTCCTCAGTACAAAGATATGCACTGCTCAAAAAAATAAAGGGAACACTCAAATAACACATCCTAGATCTGAATGAATGAAATATTCTCATTGAATACTTTGTTCTGTACAAAGTTGAATGTGCTGACAAGAAAATCACACAAAAATCAAATCAATGAAATTTATTAACCAATGGAGGCCTGGATTTGGAGTCACACACAAAATTAAAGTGGAAAAACACACTACAGGCTGATCCAACTTTGATGTAATGTCCTTAAAACAAGTCAAAATGAGGCTCAGTATTCTGTGTGGCCTCCACGTGCCTGTATGACCTCCCTACAACACCTGGGCATGCTCCTGATGAGGTGGCGGATGGTCTCCTGAGGGATCTCCTCCCAGACCAAGACTAAAGCATTCGCCAACTCTTGGACAGTCTGGTGGATGGAGCGAGACATGATGTCTCAGATGTGCTCAATCGGATTCAGGTCTGGGAAACGGGCGGGCCAGTCCATAGCTTCAATGCCTTCATCTTGCAGGAACTGCTGACACATTCCAGCCACATGAGGTCTAGTATTGTCCTGTATAGGAGGGCCCCAGGGCCAACCGCACCAGCATATGGTCTCATAAGGGGTCTGAGGAGCTCATCTCGGTACCTAATGGTAAATGGTAAATGGACTAGCTCTTATATAGCGCTTTTCTACTCAGTCAGAGCACTCAAAGCGCTTATACAACACGTTTTACATTTACCCATGCACACCCATTCATACACGCACTTCCATATTAACTAAGCTAAGTGCTTTAATTATCTAACATTCACACACATTCGTACTCCAACGGTTGCATCGGAGAGCAACTTGGGGTTAAGTACCTTGCCCAAGGATACATTGGCATGTGGCCTGGAGTAGCCAGGAATCAAACCCCTGACCTTCCGATCAGTAGGTGACCTGCTCTACCTACTGAGCTACAGCCACCCCAGTCATGCTACCTCTGGCGAGCACATGGAGGGCTGTGCGGCCCTCCAATGAAATGCCACCCCACACCATTACTGACCCACTGCCAAACCGGTCATGCTGAAGGATGTTGCAGGCAGCAGATCGCTCTCCACGGCGTCTCCAGACTCTGTCACATTTGTCACGTGCTCAGTGTGAACCTGCTTTCATCTGTGAAGAGCACAGGGCGCCAGTGGCGAATTTGCCAATCATGGTGTTCTCTGGCAAATGCCAAGCATCCTGCACGGTGTTGGGCTGTGAGCACAACCCCCATCTGGGGACGTTGGGCCCTCATACCATCCTCATGGAGTTGGTTTCTAACCGTTTGTGCAGACACATGCACATTTGTGGCCTGCTGGAGGTCATTTTTGCAGGGCTCTGGCAGTGCTCCTCCTGTTCCTCCTTGCACAAAGGTGGAGGTAGCGGTCCTGCTGCTGGGTTGTTGCTCTCCTACGGCCTCCTCCACATCTCCTGGTGTACTGTCCTGTCTCCTGGTAGCGCCTCCAGCCTCTGGACACTACGCTGACAGACACAGCAAACCTTCTTGCCACAGCTCACATTGATGTGCAATCCTGGATGAGCTGCACTACCTGAGCCACTTGTGTGGGTTGTAGAGTCATGCTACCACTAGTGTGAAAGCACCACCAACATTCAAAAGTGACCAAAACATCAGCCAGAAAGCATAGGTACTAAGAAGTGGTCTGTGGTCCCCACCTGCAGAACCACTCCTTTATTGAGTGCGTCTTGGTAATTGCCAATAATTTCCACCTGTTGTCTATTCCATTTGCACAACAGCATGTGAAATTGATTGTCAATCAGTGTTGCTTCCTAAGTGGACAGTTTGATTTCACAGAAGTTTGATTTACTTGGACGTATATTGTGTTGTTTAAGTGTTCCCTTTATTTTTTTGAGCAGTGTATTTTTGCTTTCTTCTTGCATCTCGGGGAGTGACGTCTGGCCAATGCGACAATTAAGTTCCGTTTTCAGCATGAGGACAATAATAGTCCACAGCGACACAAACATAAACAATGGAGCGAGGAGAGAGATGTATGTTTTCTAGCTGGAAATACAGGAACTATTTTGAGTTTGTGTCAGCTAAAGATGACAACATCAAGGTTAGATGTGCACTCTGTGCTGGTGACAAAGTGCTATCTAGCTTCAAAAACACTATGTCAAATTTGAAGAAACATTTGGAGTCGCAGCACGGCACAGTCAAACTTACAGAGCAAATCCCTCCAGGTGGAGCAAAGCAGAGCTGCGGCTAATGCAGGAGGCCCCCCAGCACCCAAACAACAAAAGCTGGACTTCGGTGCAAAACCGGTAAGTGGGGGAGAGTTGAATCAGTTGGTCAGACAGTATGTAGTAGAGGAAATTCTGCCCTTAAACACGGCTGACTCGACCTCGTTTCATGGTTGCCATTTTTATGTGGGGTCGGTGGGGGGTTGTGTTGTTGTACCAAAAATGATCGTCTGCCAAAAAGTGATTTATGGTATTTGCCAAAAAATGATTTAAATGTATTTAAACAGCTGTAAATGACTTGCTGACCTACACTCTTAACCCAGATATTAATTGTAATTAAACGTTTTAGTAATCATTACTTATTCTTTCGTGTTTGGTAAAAATGTTGTCCCATTACTAAATCAAATTAGTTAACTGTACTTTTCTACACAAATATAGAGTGTAATGAACTTGTTAAGCAGAGATTACTAAAGATATTATGTTTTTGAAGTGAAGGGGCGGGGCATATTCAAACTCAGTCCTGCTGCAACATGCACCGTGGCAAGTTCAACGACTCCTGACTGGTAAGTGTGAAGAATAACTATTTTAAATAATTCTAGCTATTTCTTTGCTTAAAAGATAGCTGAGTTCCATGTGCAGATATAACTGAAAATTATAGTTACAGCCTACCGCCACCATTATCGACACTTTGGTAAAGTGAGGGGTTTTGGAATCGAAGTTAAATATCGCGAGTGGAGTGGCGAGCGCGAATGTTAGCATTGGCTTAGTGTTAGCATACTGACGAGTCTCAGTTTATAACGGACAGTTACTTTAGGAGAGATGTACTTTGCTGAAATAAACCTTTATTACACCAAGTTTAAGCCGAGTGTATCCTGTCTCTGAGGGTAATTTTTTTTAATCGAAAAAGCCGCTCCAGTAGTGTCAAGACAGCTAAATGCTATCGTTAGCTTAGCGTTTCACATCGTTCGTAACAGCATGTGCTTGTGTTAACCTAGTCCACGTTTTTTTTCTATACGGTTTCGTATGTACTGAAATGTAATGGTCGGACACAAAGGTTGAAATCTTGTATGACTAAAGAGCTGAAGCTGAGGTTATCGCCAGTTCTTCTTCTCCACCTCTGATCTCCAGACTCTTAAAATACAGAACTGACAACAAGTTAGAAACGTTATTAAACCTGTCAATTGTCTGCAGACAGAAGGGTAAGCCTAACTCATTTGGCAATATTTTAACTCTAATGTGAAATGGGAAAACAAAATTTTCAGGCTGAGAACAGAAATTTCAAAGGGAGACAGTATTTCAAAGTACCATATTTCCTTGATCACTGATGACATGGTTGTGGACAAGTGTGCTAAAATTTTATTATTTTTTGTTCTTACAGGTCCGTGTGAAGATGCAGTGGAAGTGCAAATACTGTGAGTTTACATCAGAGAAAAGGGGTTACCTCTTAAAACATTACAGGCTAAAACATGGAAGCTACACCAGAACTGTACCATTTCCTTGCTTACACCAAGAGTGTTTATGCACATTTAAGTCCATCAGTGCACTTAGGGTCCACTTATCCAAAATTCACCAGAAAGACCAAGATGCACAACTGTGTGAAACACTGACCTTTCACTGTCAGTCCTGTGATTTTTCTGCTGCTTGCACAGAGGCAGTTTTTATCACTCACTTGCGGAGTACACATTTAAAAGTTAATCACAGAGTCCACTGTCCATATAATGGGTGTAACTTTCATACTACTGTGTACTCCACATTCAATGCACACAGAAGTAAACAGCACAGAACAGGCAATTGGAAGATGTTCAAACCAGAAATAGTGTCTGGTAGTGAAACCAATGAAGTGGCAGAAGAGGAACATGGGCCCCCAAACAACACTGTTGATTTAGAAGGCAGCGAAGAGTCCAGCAATGAAGAGCATCATGATCTTGGGAAACAGTTGGAGCACAACCTAGCTGCTCTTTTTTTAAAGATGCAAACCATCCTCCACATTCCACAAAGTTCTATCGATGAAGTTATACAACAGCTCCTACATTTAAGTGAACTGTCCCAACCACTGCTGCACAATTCAGTCAAGGACATTTTGAAGCTACACACAGATGTAGATGATTCAACTGTGAAACAGGTAGTCAGGGCTGCCTCAGAGAGCAATATCATACTAAAGTATTGTGGCAAGGGTGGCTCCTTATCAACCTCTAAAAGGAGAGCAGCATATGTAAACAAAAACTTTGATGTGGTTATGCCAGTTGAGTACTTTATTGCCAGGGAAAAGAAATCTAGTGCTGTATATGTTCCTATAAATGCCATGTTACAGAAAATGTTGAACAGGGCAGACATTTTAGATAAAGCTCTTCCAGTACAAAAACATGTGCCACATGAGTACAGTACATACAGAGATGGTTTGTACTGTAAAGGAAATGGCCTCCTTAACAGCGAGGAATTCAGAATCGCTGTTGGACTTTACACAGATGATTTTGAAGTGTCCAATCCATTAGGGACATCTAAGAAGAAACATAAAATGAGTGCAGTGTATTGGGTGCTTGCCAATGTGCCATCAAAATATAGGTCCACACTCCAGTCCATTCAACTTGCTCTTTTATGTAAAGCCTCTGATGTAAAAGAATATGGCTATGCTAAATTTCTTCATCCTCTGATCCAGGATCTGGTTTCTTTGGAGCAAGATGGCCTATATGTTGAGAAGTTGGGAGCATGTGTCAAAGGCACAGTGTTGTATGTGGCTGCTGATAACTTGGCTGCTCATTCTTTTGCAGGATTCTTTGAGAGCTTTGGAGTGGACAAGTTCTGCAGGTTCTGCATGGCAACGAGGAGTGAGATCCAAGACAAGGAGGTAAGCTCGGGCTCTTTTGAACCCCGAACTGCAGACATTCACAACAAACAGGTACAGGAGGTACAGCAGGATCCCACTTTGGCAAAACAGTATGGTGTAAAGGGACGATGTGTACTAACTGACAGTCTGGAGCACTTTCATGTTGCTCGTGGCTATCCCCCTGACATCCTACACGACCTTTTTGAAGGGGTTGTTCCTGTTGAGTTATCACTCTGCATTTCAGAACTGATTTCTAAGAAATATTTCACATTAGAAACACTGAACCATGCTATCAAATCTTTTGCATATGCTTTTCATGACAAAACTGACCAGCCTCAGCCTATTGCCCAAGGCTTCTCTACCAAAGGGACCATAGGTGGAAATGGCCATGAGAACTGGGCTCTAATCAGGTTGCTCCCACTTCTCATTGGCCATAAAGTGCCTGAAGGGGACGATGCCTGGAACGTTCTGATGCTCCTTAAAGATATTGTTGAATTGGCTGTAGCAACAAGGCACACTGAAGAGTCTATACATTTCTTTGACTGCAAAGTGTCAGAACACAGAGAACTGTTGCAAACTACATTCCCAAATTTCAAATTGCGTCCAAAACACCACTTCATTGAGCATTATCCTGAGATGATTAAGGCATTTGGCCCACTGTCAGATGTCTGGACAATGCGTTTCGAGGGAAAACATAAATTCTTCAAGCGGGTCATTCGTAATGCACACAACTTCAGACATGTGGCACTTACACTGGCTGTAAAGCATCAGAAAATGATGGCTTACTGTTTGGACACAAGTTCGTTTTTCAAGCCCTCAGTTGAGCTGGACAAAGTTACCACAGCACTGATCACATCTTTCCCCGAGAATGTCCAACAAGTTTTCTGCAAGAGAGTACCCCAGCTTACAAAGGTTCTGGTTGCATCATCAGTCTCTGTAGATGGAATTAGATATTGTGCTGATATGATACTCTCTGTCGGTTCATGTTCAGGCCTCCCAAATTTCAAACAGATCAAGCAGATTGTGGCAATAAACACAGAGATCTTGTTTGTGTGCAATACAATGACGGCATGGTACCATGAACATTTCAGATCATTTGAACTCTGTGGCAGCGCAAATCCCTCTTTGTGTGTGGTGGAACTAAAAGAGCTGAATGATGTTTTCCCTCTGTCAGCATACAGATTTGGAGAAAATTCAGCAGTGACACTCACTCGCTATATTCTGTGTTGAGAAACCACAAGTGTTGTCAGTACTAGCATTGCTCTGGATAGAGTCTAAATGTAAGCCTAATTGGTAATTTTGTATCTTTTTTGATAAGCCATATGTTAAACTGAATATCTATGTCTTTGTGTATATATTTCTAATAAGCTATTTTTTTTATTTCCAAGATGGCAGCACACCAGAAGATGACCTTGAGAGTAATTTTCACAGAGACAGATATAAGAAAGGTTGTTCTGAATACAAGACCTACTACAGTGGAGGATTTGATAGGCAAGCTTAAAGAATCACTGGGACTTAATTTCAACTTCAGTCTCCAGTACCAAGATCCTGAATTCAATTATGAAGTGTGCAATCTGACAGATATCGAAGATCTTCCTGAAAAACCAACAGTCAAGGTCATCCCTCTACTTGAGTTGGTATCTGTCTCAACATCTGAAGAAATTTTGAGTGGCACACCCAGTGTAGCAGATACAGAGATCCTCTCTACATCCTCGCAGGAGCGACAGAAACAGTGGCCAGATTGTTTTGATATCCCAGATTTTTCTGTTGATGTAGCATATAGACTTAGGCAAGCAGATCTTCAGTTTCTTCGTGATGGTACGCACCTGAAAGTAACAAAAGAGCTGAAACATGAGATTCTTGAAAGATTGGCAGAGAGCATGTATAGTTACACAGCATACCCAAATAATGCTCAGTTCGAAAGTGTTGCACAAGCCCTCATAAGCAAGCACCCCTCTCTCCAGGAGCGAGGCTCAACCAGTCGCTGTAGCGGCTGGAAAAATAGTCTAAAATTTAAAATGGCTAATTACAGAACAAAGCGCAGAAGATCAGGGTGCCTTGATGTAGCAGTAAATGCAGGGAAACGAGGAGGGCATTCAACTGAAGGAGAACCAGCCAACAAGAACATCAAGAAGGCAAAGAAAGGCGAGATCAACTTCTTACCCAACTTTCCAGACGGATTTAATCAGGTAGCCCTTGAGGGTGCCCGCAAAGACTTGGTTAATGAAATGCAGAAGAGAACACCAAATGGACAGCTTGTAAAAGAGAAGATGGATCTGACGTTTGCATTGAGAAGAAAAGAGGTGGTGGAGTCAGAACCTGCCGTATGTGAGATGGTGGAACGTTGGCCTGCTCTTTTCACAGAAGATCAGGTTAGTTCATTCATGAATAAAATAATGAGAACTTTTTTTTTTAAATATGTGTCTGTGTTTCTCTTAGGAAACTGCCTTTATAAAACCTAAAAATATTTATCTGTTAGCCATTCCCACTGTCAGCAAAAAAAAAAGTAATTTTACCATGCAGGACATGGTAGTTGCTATCTACAGCTGCCTTTATCTTTTTTTGGTAAGGAATATTGTATATTGAGTTGGTCGTTATTGTGAAATCAACACCCTGATGCAGAACTCTGATTTCAGATTATTCTGAAGAGGTTTATCATCTATTAATTCCCTATTCACGGTACGCTATCCTGCTTATTAAAAGGTTACTTGCCAACAAAAATATATAATTTGACACAAAATATTAATAGTCTGTTTATATGTAGCAATGGTCTGCTACACAAAAGTAACACAATACTACAAACAATCAGGGCAGTAGAAAAGCAACTCCTGTGTTGTGTGCGGTACAAAGTTTTGTTAAAGAAGTTTGACTAGAATAACTGAAATATCCCCAAATTTAAAGTGTTAAGTGAGTGAGTTGAAGGGGGCTTTGTGTTTTACAGCTGACCATGTCCACACCTGTGCAATTTTTATTGCTGTCCTCACTCTGGTGCTTCCACCTTCAGTTATTAGCTGTAAAGATGTAATATTGGAGCATTTTCTGTATTTTGCAGGTATGCATGGAGTTCAACAGGATTGTTGGCAAGAATCTCAAACAGGAATTCTATGAGAGCATTGATCGGCACAGTCCTCGTCTTATCGAGATTTTTCGATCCAAGAGAGGGAACATTGGCCAAATGTTGACACAGCTTTCCCAACAAACAAAGGTTGGTCCTATTAATCACTTGCATTGTGTGCAACAGCTCATGTAATGACTTGGCTTTAAGTCCAACTGTATTTATTTTCATGCTTCACATAGATTGTTGAAATGATTAAAAGATTTTGAATTTAGGGATGGAAAAACAAGGCTGAGTTTCTGAACTTCACTTAAACTTTCAGAGAACTTCAGTAAAACCTGCTAGTTCTTCTCAGTGTTAAGGGTGTTACTGTCTCAGTCGGTTAATTAACCATGAGCCATGTATTTCTTAAATTTTAGGGAATGTGCCTTCAAAAGTCCTTGATTACCATTAGGGATGCACTGATATTAAAATGTGGGATGATATCGATACCCGATATTAATATTGCTGTTATGGCAGATAACTGATAATGTATACAATATATATATTTCACTACCCTTTCGACACCTTGGAAAAAACAAAACAATCCCACAGCTGACATTGATTCTCTGCTTCAGATGAACTCCTCACAATCTTGCGCTGCATTGCTGTCACATGACCAAACAAATACCACATGACCAACCTCCTCCCCTGCCCGTCCGGAATCAAATGACAAGAAGATGGAAATAGATATGGGTTGTTAATATTGGCCCAGTTTTGTTTATCGGACCAATACTCACATGTTAACAAATGACTAATATTGGCTGATACCGATGTTAATGCCGATATATTGTACATTCGTAATAACGATGCTTAAGAAGATGTGGGGACTTTATATTTTTTGATACAATCAATTGTGCTTAGTTACTTGCTTATTTTTGTCATTTTACTGCCCAAAAGACTGCAGAGCCAACTGATATTCGAACACTGGTGCTCAGAGGACTTCCTGTTATCCTTGGTGACAACCCCACAGACTTCTACAAACCAGCCTTTGTAAGTAATTTTACTTAAAGACTACCTAAAGGAACAATAACAACTCAATCTTGAATTTTCACTCTTATACACGGTTCTCATGGGTCTTTGAAATACTTTAAATTCTTTAATATTTACTTTGCAATAATGTTTTGCAGCTGTGTTGTATGACCTATTTATCCAAAGTCAGTGTATTACTTGAATTAAGTGCCATTTGACACGGCCCCGGTTTGGAGAAGCAGCAGAGGTACTGGTGTAGGAAACTAAGCAATATACTGCTGTGATCAGTGTTTATAACAACATTATTTTAGCCACCTAAAAAATCTAGATCAGTGAAATGTACACTATACACAGAATATTTTCACTGCATTACCTTACTGTCAGTCAGACTTCTGACATAAAATTACTTTTATATAAGTTGTATATAGATTTCTCCTGCCAAACTTCATAGACAAAATCTGTTTACTTTGCTGAACAGAGGAACGGCTCTTCTACTGCTGCCTCAGTCTGTTCGATTGTGTTATTATTTGATTGGTTTGGATTCACTAAAATCACACAGTAGCACACATTTAAGGATCAAGGACATGCTAGACTAACAACTCTTGTGTTCTGTGAGGTAAAATTACTAATTTTTCCTATGGCATTTGGTTGGCATGAAGAGAGTGCTGTAACTTAATTTTCTAGTCAGATAGGTCCGTTGGACAGCAGTTTGAGATGCTGAAAATAGTATGCGTCCACTAAAACTGATATAAATTTTTGACTTATCTAAAAATACAAGTTGCAGCAGTACATTGCTTATCTACCTACACTGATCCACCTGCTGCTTCTCCAAAGTGGGGAAAGGCTGACCACCATCTACTGTAGGTAAGTATGCTGACCATCTGTAAGCACCTCATGCAACCCACTTTAAAGGGATAGTTTTTTTTTTTTTTTTTTATATATATATCTTAATTTATATCTTATGCTATGCTGTGTTGGGTTCATGTCAGGATTTGGGCATAGACAGACAGGCGTGGGAAAACAGATGGCAGTTCCAGTGATTGAAGAAAACTTGTGAGCATAGTTTTAAACAATTCAAAGGATAAGGTATTGTTCCACTTAGCACTAGCACATGAAGATGCTGGATAGATGTTCTTTTGTGGAGCTCCAACTCATTCAACATTTACACTAGGAAACTAGGGCTGCATAGCATGATAAAACAGATATGACAGAAATTTCAATTTGATTGTGGAAGTTATTTTTTTTTATCAATTATTGATGGTCACTGAAATATCACTGTTGTGCTCTTGTCATTTATAAAGGACTCAGATGATGATGACTCTTTCCGCAACATTGACATTGGGATCCTCCTTGTTGAACCTGAAGGTGCTGTGCCCTCATCCTCCCTGCATCTCAGTCCAGCCTCACTAAAAATTGTCATTGAGGGAGAAGTGGTGATGGACAACATTCAAGACCTGCCAAAAGCTATGTGTCTTCTCTTTGGACTTGCATATGCAATGCATCTCAGTTACCCCATTTCTATGAAGTTCACGTTCCAGTTCATCCAACAGGTATTTCTTGAGCTGGGCCACGTTGAACTAAAACCAAAGTTACAAACATTGAAAAACCAGCTTGCGATGTAACGAAATGTCTTGTGTGTTGTCAGTGAACAGTCAGGGGGTTGAAAATATACTCAATGCAGATGGAGTTGATAAAGTTGCTCTTATCTAATGCAGTTCAGTGCAGCAGTACTGCCACAACTTTTATTTCTTAAGAAAGTTTGTAATGTTCAGCTTACAGTGTTATAAGAGACATCAGTGTCCAGCCACTTGTACTCTAAAAAACAGGATTTAGAAGTGTATGCTCAGGGCTCCATAGTAATATTTAGTTGATACAGTTAAAGGAAAATTCAGCACTTTTCATGTAAACGTCCAGTTTGTGTTGATGGTAAATGTAGTCATTTGAAGCAGTAAATTCAAAATAATGTAATTCTTCCTCAACAGCAACATTACTGCTTATTTTACAGGTTTTTTCAGTCAATAGCAGCACAGGAATTTATTGCTTCAGTTGATTACATTTACTAACAACACAGACTGTACATTTACATAAAACATGCAAAATCTTCCCTTAAACATAGTTGATCTGTTCATTTTCCAAGTTGGAGATTGTGTCCTATTTTAAGGTGTCCAGTTTTTTTCAAAAGGATGCAAATATTTTTGTTGAATGCTGCTGCATTTGTATTCCTTCTCTAAACATGTTAGAATTGAGTTCAAGCACATATGCCTATTTTTACTTGCCTTTTGTATGGCAAACTTTTTTTTGAATGGCTACTGTTTTGATACTTTTTTATACTTCTGAAAAACATGACAAACTACAGTTAAAATTGTCTTTTGCGTAAGTATTCTGCAAAAAATAAAATATTGGAATGTTGAAATGTATTTGATTTATTCTCTTTACAATTTAGTGTTACATTCAATACAACTTGAACATAAAAAGGGTAATAGGAAGAGGGTAAGAGGAAATGTTATTAATTATATTAACAAAATATAAATAGCTTTAAATGTTAAATTGCTTATTTGCTTTACAGTTTAGCTTAAAAGTAATTTTCACTCTTAATCCAAATTAGTTGAGTTTACTAGAAAATCGCGTGGAAACTCGTTGCCTTAAACCATTCTAGTTTTTACACAAAGATGAAACTAAACATGTTTAGTTGTGTTAACTTAGAACCTTAGTGCAATGTATCAAACATGTTCAGTAGTATTTACTAAAATTGATTAGCTCACATAAATAGGAAGAAATTTATATGAGGTAATCAATTTTAGTTAAGACTACTAAACATGTTTAGTTGTGTTAACTTAGAACCTTAGTACAATGTATCAAACATGTTTAGTAGTATTTACTAAAATTGATTAGCTCACATAAATGGGAAGAAATTTATATGAGGTAATCAATTTTAGTAAAGACTACTAAACATATTTAGTTTCATCTTTGTGTAAAAACTAGAATGGTTTAAGGCAACGAGTTTCCACGCGATTTTCTAGTAAACTCAACTAATTTGGGTTAAGAGTGTATATCTGTGAAACGTGTCAAACAGATCTCTTGTGTCATGGTCCTGGGCCGTCTGCCCAGCATTTTGTGTTTAGTTCTGTCTTCCCTGAGTTTTGTTGTTTTTCAGTTGTTTTGATACGTTTGTTCCCCTCGTCCCTGTCTCCCCTGCTCCATGTTCTTGTCATGATGTCTTGTCCCTGACCTCCTGTGTTTTCATGTTGAGTTTATTCCTAGTGTTGTGACTAGTCTGTGTCTCTGCCCCGTGTCTGTGTGCCAGTCCCCCGTATGTAGTCTGCGTGCGCCTTGGTTAGTCACTTCCTGTATTATTTTGACAGTCGTATGTTCCCTGTGCTTTGTGTTTAGTTTTGCTTCCCATGTTGTTAGTTTCATTTGCTTCACCTGTTGTTCCCTGCTGTTTCCTCTTGCCCTGATTACCCAGTGTGTACTTAAGCCCTCAGTTTTGTTTTGTTCTCTGTCGCGTCGTCTTCAGTGTTCCCTCGCTGTGTGTCTCCCTGCTCCTCCTCAGGTTTTGGTTTAGTCCCTTCCCAGTATAGGTTTGTTTTGTATTTTTCCAATAAATCCTGTTTTTTGAGTCTGCATCCTGGGGTCCAATTCTGCCTGCCACACACACACGCCATGACAGAACGACGCGACCATTTCAAAGACCCCGCGGACTCAGACCTGCGTGAACGGCAGCTAGCTGTGCAAGCTCACCTGCAGGAAGTGGTGAGGAGGAAGCCGTGGCTGGCTCCCGAGTATGAGGGACAGCTCCGCCGCTCTCACCGCGCTTGGGGAGACTCCAGCTGGGTTAAAGGGTCTCCGCGTCAGAGCTTGCCGCTCTCTCCACCTCCGCCGCCACAGCCCTGTTCATCAGCCGCACTGCAGCAACCGCCCGATACCATTGCCCCACCTCTGCCCCAGCCTTTAGGGATTAAGCTGGGCGGGTTCTCCCTGGCATCAGATTCGCCCCCGCCCGAACCTTTCGGGAAAAGGCTGGGCGGGCTCACTTCCTCATCAGACAGTCCTTTGCCTGCTGCTTCTCTTGCCAGCTCTGCTTCCCTTCCTCTCCCTACGACGCGGAAGCAGCGCTCGCGATTCAGGAAGAGGAGCACGGAGCCAGCAACCCATGACAAGAAGCAGGAATCAGTCACTGTGAGAGAGATGTCCTGTATTGACTCTGCCAGCCCTCCAATGGATCCTGCAGATGCTTCCGTCTTCTTGGACCGGGAACTTGGGCCAGAGGTTCGAAGATTCTTCAGAATCTCCTCCCGGATTTATAACTGTACTGACTCGAAAGCCTTTTCCATTGGATTTTCTGCTGTGCTCAGTCTCTTAGACACCCACCCTCGCTTATTGCTGTCACCCACTATTGCCGGCTGGATGGCTTCTGCTGTTCGTGTGGAGGCACAGATTAGAGCACTGAACTCTCTGTCTTCAGCATCACCAGCAGCAGCACCACAGTTACCCACGCCGCCTGCACCACAGACCACTGTAGCAGCCTCCGAGCCACAGCAGTCAGAGCCCCCAGTGTTAGCTGCAGCAGCTCCTCAGCCACTCCCATCAGAGCCCCAGCTCCCTCAGTCAGCCTCTGTAGCTCTCCCCGCTTCAACTTCCCCAGTGCCAGCTCTCCCCGCTTCAGCTCCCTCAGCCTCAGCTTTCCCTAGCTCTCAGTCAGTTTCCACGCAGTCAGCTCTCCCTAGCTCTCAGCCTGCTCGCCCTCAGTCAGCAGCAGCTCCAGCCGCTCTAGTTCACCCTGCCTCAGCTTTGCCCCCTCCAGTGGTTTCTCTTTCTGTGATCCCCTTGGTCAGTTTAGTTTCACCTCCAGTCCCTTCATCTTCAGTTTTAGTCTCAGTCCCCTCATCCTCCTCAGCGTCAGCCCCCTCGTCCTCAGTCACCTCAGTCCCCTCATCCTCCTCAGCTTCAGCCCCCTCGTCCTCAGTCACCTCAGTCCCCTCATCCTCCTCAGCTTCAGTCCCCTCGTCCTCAGTCACCTCAGTCCCCTCTTCCTCAGTCACCTCAGTCCAGTCAGCTTCCCCGGTCCCCACAGCCAGTGCTTCAGCTTTGCCCCCTTCAGTGGCGTCACTTCCCTTAACTCCCTTGGTCTCTCCAATCAGTTTAGTTTCATCTTCAGTTCTAGTCGCAGTCTCCTCGGTTTCCTCTGTGCCCTCTGTCCCCGTAGTCCCTCAGGTCCCCGTAGTCCCTCAGGTCCCCGTAGTCCCTCAGGTCCCCGTAGTCCCTTACTCTACTTCCACTTCTGGTCCCTCAGTCCCTCAGTTCCCAGTAGTCCCTTCAGCTCTCCCTAACGCCCGGCCTGCTTCCACGCAGCCGGCTCTCCCTAGCGCCCGGCCTGCTTCCACGCAGCCGGCTCTCCCTAGCGCCCGGCCTGCTTCCACGCAGCCGGCTCTCCCTAGCGCCCGGCCTGCTTCCACGCAGCCGGCTCTCCCTAGCGCCCGGCCTGCTTCCACGCAGCCAGTCGTCTCCCGGCCTGCTTCCACGCAGCCAGTCGTCTCCCGGCCTGCTTCCACGCAGCCAGTCGTCTCCCGGCCTGCTTCCACGCAGCCAGTCGTCTCCCGGCCTGCTTCCACGCAGCCAGTCGTCTCCCGGCCTGCTTCCACGCAGCCAGTCGTCTCCCGGCCTGCTTCCACGCGGCCCCTAGTGCCAGTTCCCTTAGCTTCAGTCCCGTCAGTTTTGGTCCCTTTTGTTCCCTCCTCTGGTCCCTCAGCTCCTTTCGTTGTGGTTCCCCCTGCAGCCTCAGTCCCAGTCTCCTCTGTTCCTGCTCCCCCGACTCCAGTTTCCCCGCAGTCAGCTTCGGTCCCCTCACCTCTCCCGCAGTCAGCTTCGGTCCCCTCACCTCTCCCGCAGTCAGCTTCCCCAGTGTCAGCTTCCCCGTCCTCAGCTTCCACACTCCTAGCTCCCTCCGTGTCAGCTCCCTCAGTGTCAGCCTTAGTTCCCTCCTGTACTTCCATTCCTGGTCCCTCGGTCCCCCTAGGTCCCTCAGCCTCCCTGCAGTCACAGTCCATAGCGTCAGCTCCCTCGCCCTCCATAGCGTCAGCTCCCTCGCCCTCCATAGCGTCAGCTCCCTCGCCCTCCATAGCGTCAGCTCCCTCGCCCTCCATAGTGTTAGCTTCCACGCACCCACCATCACATGCACCTGGTCCATCCCCCAAGCAGCCCCAGCTGCTCAGTGAAGTAGCTGTGTGCCCTACACCGCAGACCCAGCCTGCACATTCGGAGCCTCACCTTGTAGGCCCCGTTCAGCCCAAGGGTCCGGCTCAGTCGGAGCCGTGTTTGAAGCCCAAGGGTTACGCTCAGTTGGAGCGTCGGGCTCGGTTCGAGCCTCCTGCCTCGTCTTGCCGCCGCCGCTTGGAGCGCGGTCGGCCCCCAGTCTGGTCTCCTCGCCGCCGCCGCCTGGAGCGCGGTCGGCCCTCAGTCTCGCCTCGCCGCCGCCGCCGCCTGGAGCGCGGTCGGCCCTCAGCCTCGTCTCGCCGCCGCCGCCGCCTGGAGCGCGGTCGGCCCTCAGCCTCGTCTCGCCGCCGCCGCCGCCTGGAGCGCGGTCGGCCCTCAGCCTCGTCTCGCCGCCGCCGCCGCCTGGAGCGCGGTCGGCCCTCAGCCTCGTCTCGCCGCCGCCGCTGGAGCCGCGGTCGGCCCCCAGTCTCGTCTCCTCGCCGCCGCCGCTGGAGCCGCGGTCGGCCCCCAGTCTCGTCTCCTCGCCGCCGCCGCTGGTGCCGCGGTCGGCCCCCTGCCTCGACTCCTCGTCGCCGCCGCTGGTGCCGCGGTCGGCCCCCTGCCTCGACTCCTCGTCGCCGCCGCTGGTGCCGCGGTCGGCCCCCTGCCTCGACTCCTCGTCGCCGCCGCTGGTGCCGCGGTCGGCCCCCTGCCTCGACTCCTCGTCACCGCCGCTGGTGCCGCGGTCGGCCCCCTGCCTCGACTCCTCGTCGCCGCCGCTGGTGCCGCGGTCGGCCCCCTGCCACGACTCCTCGTCGCCGCCGCTGGAGCCGCGGTCGCCCGCCTGAGAGGTTTGGACTCTGCTTTTTGGCCCCTTGGCCTGGACGGCCCCCTGAACTATGGACTGTTTGTTCCCCCTGGCCGTTGCTCTTTTTGTTTCTGTTTTTGTCATAGCTCCTGAACTGTTCCTTGTTTTGACCCCGTTTTGGACATTGGAGCTCTCCGGCCTTGTGCCGTCGCTTTTTGTTTCATCCAGTTGTTTTTTTTCTCATTCCTGTGTTTTGTCCCTGTTTTTGGACTTTGTCCCGGCCTTGTGCCCCTGCTGTTTTTGTTCTGACATTGTGATTTTTGATGTTTTGCTCCCTGCCTTTGTTGCTCCCTGCCTGGTTTTGTTTTTGTTCCGGTCCCTCCGTCCTGGTCCCCCGCCTCCCTCCCTGGTCTGGTTTTGTTTCCTGTTTTGGCCGTCGGGTGCCGGCCTTTGAGGGGGGGGTGCTGTCATGGTCCTGGGCCGTCTGCCCAGCATTTTGTGTTTAGTTCTGTCTTCCCTGAGTTTTGTTGTTTTTCAGTTGTTTTGATACGTTTGTTCCCCTCGTCCCTGTCTCCCCTGCTCCATGTTCTTGTCATGATGTCTTGTCCCTGACCTCCTGTGTTTTCATGTTGAGTTTATTCCTAGTGTTGTGACTAGTCTGTGTCTCTGCCCCGTGTCTGTGTGCCAGTCCCCCGTATGTAGTCTGCGTGCGCCTTGGTTAGTCACTTCCTGTATTATTTTGACAGTCGTATGTTCCCTGTGCTTTGTGTTTAGTTTTGCTTCCCATGTTGTTAGTTTCATTTGCTTCACCTGTTGTTCCCTGCTGTTTCCTCTTGCCCTGATTACCCAGTGTGTACTTAAGCCCTCAGTTTTGTTTTGTTCTCTGTCGCGTCGTCTTCAGTGTTCCCTCGCTGTGTGTCTCCCTGCTCCTCCTCAGGTTTTGGTTTAGTCCCTTCCCAGTATAGGTTTGTTTTGTATTTTTCCAATAAATCCTGTTTTTTTGAGTCTGCATCCTGGGGTCCAATTCTGCCTGCCACACACACACGCCATGACATCTTGTGAATGATTTCAGGTCATTTTTTTGTGAGAAACAGCATTTCTATCACAAGGTAGAAGCTGCAATCAGTTTTTGGCAAAGTGAGTTTTTTTTTTTTTTTTATTAAGCTAAAAAATGTGATTGACATTAAAAATGTCTTTCTAAACAGAAATCTGGCTCAGAAGGCTGCAGAAATCCCAACAAATATGACATCAAAGTTCTATAAAGATATTTTTAGTGGCCGAAAAACACTGGATTCATTATAATGTAGGTACAATAACACGGACTCCCAAAGATTCTTGAAAAACAGTTTATTTCTTCATTTTATATATAAACCTTCATAAATCATGTTGACTGCACTCTACCAATATAAGCAAAGATATTACACATCAAAGCACACAGAAATGTCAGAATCACTTTATGGCAGACGATCACGTTTTGGGACAACACCGGCAGCTCTTGCATGTAACTAATAAAGTAACTTGTAATCTAACTTAGTTACTTCCAAAATTAAGTAATCAGTAAAGTAACTAAGTTACTTTTTGAAGGAGTAATCAATAATCAGTAATTGGATTACTTTTTCAAGGTAACTATGCCATCAGTGCCTATAGCCTATATACTTAATTTGTTTAAAGCTTGTAAATTCATGTGTGAAATGTGGCTTAATATCAGTAAATATAATAGCAATTATAGATAGTGTAAAAATCACAAAAGTTATCATGCTGATATTGTGTGAATTAAAGTCCTGAACTACATTGTGTGCACATGTACTATCAGAATGTTCTGGCATAATTTCAACCTCTGTTATGTTAGGTCACTTTTTTAATTTTCAAATTGACTGTCAAGTGAGCTTGACTAGAGCAATGATGTTACAGCCATCTTCTTCTGTTAATTAATTTCCATCAAGGAAGAAGTCAAGCTAGTGGAGGCAATGTGATATGTTGGGTGATATTCTATTGGAAAACATTGGTCCTGCCATTAATATGGCTGCCTTGATACATACCACCAATCTAAAAATAAGCCTACATATGCCGTAATGGCAGTGGCCCCTGTCTCACAGCAGGAATGGTTTGAGGAACAAGTTTCAAGTGTTTACTTCAAATTACTGAGCTCACAGTGTGATAAAAATTCATCAAGTGAATGTCTCACTTTGCAATTTACAGGAAGATTTGGGGTCATTACTCAAAAAGTAATATATTGTACATTGCTAAATATCTGCCAGTTTTTCCCTGCTATTGTCTCTGTGATCTGAATTTAAGCAACTGTAATAACCACTGTTATTTAGATAATTGGAGAACGTATGTAGTGCAGGTGAGATATTTCTTTGATTCATAACTTTAAGATGAGTACTGAATTTAAGAATATGCATAAGCAGTTTTGTGGCTCATTGGTATATAAGTATCCATACAGATATTCCCTGTTTAATCAGTCAAACATCTTACAAGTATAATGTGATTCGCATAACAGGCTTGAAGCACTATAAAAACATGGGTTATTTATACCCCATCTAGTAAAGATACTAAATCTGCTGCTCTGCTAACATACTATGCCTCTTCTGCAGACATGTTAGAGAAAGTCATTTTTTTCTGCAGGTTATGAATATAATCAATGTAAACCTTAAACTAGATAAGATAAGATAAGATAGTGTTTATTTGTCACATGCACAGTTATACACAGTACAATGCACAGTGAAATGTATTTTGTACCTGCAACCTTATATACACACACATATAAATAAGAAGAATAAAAATAAAAAAAAGTAATTCACACTATACACTATACTCTATATACTATACACTATACACAGTTTTTAAATTATAATATTTACACTGTGCAATAATGGTCCAGTTAGGGCTCAGAGTTGAGCAGACGGATGGCTTGTGGGTAAAAACTCTTCTTCAACCTTTCAGTCTTAGTCCTCAGGCAGCGGTAACGCCGGCCTGATGGGAGCAGGGAGAAGAGAGAGTGTCCGGGGTGGCTGGGCTGTTTTAGGATCTTCATGGCCCTCAGCCTGCACTGCTTGGTGTAAATGTCCTGCAGGTTGACACTATACTTCAGTGTCTTTCGTCTAAGAGAATTAAATTATGCTGTAATTAAACCAATTTTTCTTTCAACCATTTTAGGAACTTCTCAGCTAGTCTTCAGGCAACCTGGACAAGACAAAGAAACATATTTAGTAGTCAAGGCATTTGTGAATAATATTGCCAGGCAACATTTGTTTGCAGCTGTACATTTGAGTTCTGAATGTATGCAAGTGCACCTTGACTGTTAAATCTTGCGATTAAACTATAGACATCCTAGGGACTCCATGGGGCTCTGACCAGGTTTACCTGTCTCCTGGAACTCTGGTTGTGCCCAGGCCTCTAGGACAGGTTATCCATCTGTCACTGATCCCAGATGAGTCCTGTTAAGCAGCTTTGCATCAGACCCAGCCAGTAGCTGCTACAGTCTGTCAGGCTACAAAGAAGCTGTTGCCATTGTCCAAGTTTTCTGTCGTGCCTATGAGTGTGTGTGTGTGTGTGTGTGTGTGTGTGTGTGTGTGTGTGTGTGTTTCTTTTAGAATTTAGTTCTGGTCAGTGGCAGCCTGGATTCTGCTGTCTACAGGACCTGTTGTGAGACTTGCTGCAGGCTCAGCTTTGGTTCAAAGTGCTGCTTGGAATGGTACACATGAAGAGATTTTTGATACTTCTTACTTGCTAAAATCTAGCCTCTTTTGATGTAGACAAATGCATACTGATATTCACCCTGCTTTTTCTGGTAATATTTATGTTCTTTAAAGTTTACAGCCAATGCCTTGTGTGCATTGCACATTAACCCTTTAAAGAAAAGCACCCAGAAAGCACTGAGAGTTTTGTGTGTTTACTGAGGCTTTGGGTCAAACCAAACACACCGACATGTCCTGCTATGTTACTTTAGGTGAACGTTAAAGGCTCCTGTGACCCTTGATTAACAGAAAGAGTAAAAGTAGAAAGAGTTTATTTAACATCAACATGGAATTAATTGCAAGATTGTTCCCTGTTGTCATCACAGTAACAGAAAGGGTAAAGTCCTACAAAAATGAAGGAAATAAATGTACTGTATTTTTGGGTCAAATGCAGCATTAAAATGACACCAAGATTTTTTTTTTCCCGCTGACTCTTACTAGTCAGTATTAAAAAAGTTTCTAATATATGACTGTTTTCCATGGTGCTTGTGCACAATCTGTTGCAAACATAAGTCTGTAATATGCTGTTTATTAACAACATATAAACTGCATTTATTAATTTTTTTTTTAACATTGTTTATTCAGCATCAGCTCTTGAAGAACAAGCTCATATGCAGTACACTGGTATTAGCACATGTCACAATTAAAGTAGGAACTACCTCCTGAACTGGAAAATTTATTATAGAATGTGAGTGGCTGCATGTTAATTACACTTCTTGTACTGCACAGGTGCTTACCACTGCATCAATCAAGTGATGATTTTAGAGATATTTGGAAGAAATAAATAGAAAAAAATAAAAAGATTTCTGTTGTATTTTTTTATTTGAATGCTGGTGTTTTCATCCCATATTAGAATTGGAAGGGATTATGAAAATACCCTTTTTTAATAAAGAGAAGTTATTGTATATTGTTTGTATTTATATTTATTCATGAATGTATATGGGTATGTATGTATGTATGTATGCATATATGTGTATGTATATATATATATATATATATATATATATATATATATATATATATATATATATATATATATATTTCTGTTCTTTTATATTATTGTTACTTTATATTTATTCTTCTTTAAGGGCAACACTGGGACTTCAGACAGAAATTTTGTTCCACTGCATGTGATGCGAATGCCAATAAAGAATCCTTGAAGTTGACGATAGAGTTGAGTGGTTGCCAGAACACAATAGGTGAAGTGAAAATTGTTGGCTGTCTTTGAGACACTGAGAGATAGCAGATCACTCAACCCCAAATATACTGATCATTTGTCTCTGACAACAGAGCTGCCTAAACACCTTTGTTTTCAAGCACAGTGTATACAGTGTGTATGATTGAATAAACTTAATATTTTATAAATAGATATGGGTTCACAGGATACACTTATTAAATGTTATAAAATCATGGGGATGAAGAAGTTACAAATAAATGTGGAAAGAGAAACATTAAACCCTGATGTATTCCAGCTTGTGCATAACCAAGATTGAGTTACTGAATTACGTTGCTGGACTTTTGATGACTCAACACAGACAAACACACATAAACACAGTGGGACCAGTAGACATAGGAAGAGCTACTTGATAAGATCAGTCAGTGTTAAAATAACACAAATGCCCACTCCTAGTCACAAGGAATAAGAACAAAGCAATTCACCAGGATGATTGCTGGAGCCCCACTCTGCTGGCTGAGTATGAACAAAGACAATTATAAGGTCTGAATGCACCCACTGACACAATCAAATACTATGAATTTATTGGTTCAAGGGCTGGAGGTGAGCGCAGACTGACATATTCAGACAGGAGGAAGCACACACACACACACACACACACACACACACACACACACACACACACACACACACACACACACAAAGAGCCTAAGCTTGTCCAGTGGGTCAGTCAGAAAGGCTGTGTCCAGCCTATCCTCCATCAGATAGCAGGTTACCATTAATGGGCAGGCAACACAGAAGGCGACAGCAAACAACCTGCCTTTGTCTTATCAGCAGCTGTTAGCTGCAAAGTGTAACAACTACTTCCCCAATGGCCCACTGAGTCCACCTGACAATTCCAATTTACTTGTTTGTGTCCAAATTTGTGTTAGACTGTGTCCAATTGGGCTAGGCTTATTCCATGCTCAGAATAAACATGACATTACCTCCCTGTCAAAGTGTTTGATTCAGTCAGTTCTAGTTATAAACTGTTGTGTAGACAAGACATTCAGCAGACTAGGGTTCAACTACTGAGTCTGATTTTTTTTCTTTTTTTTAATTAGTTTGGTATTATTTTTTGCTTTTATTTTATTACTGTTTGGTTAGGTTTCAGCTCCAAAACTACTTGGTTAGATTTAGGAACAGGTCCGTGGTTAAAACAAATGTAACATTCATTACGTTAATGAAATAAACTGTTAGAAGCTTTTCCACTTCCTGTGTTACTAGGTGGCAAGTTTACCTAATACATAATTCAATTTTTTTGCCTGAAAAGATATGACAGGGGGAAAGTACAAAAGATATGTTGATCATAAATATATTTGTGAAGCAAGAAAATATGTTTACAACATATTTGGGAATGCTCAGAATCAGTTGAATGGGAGAATAATTTTTAGGAGAAACGACTTTGATTGTTGGTTTACAATACATAGCCTACTTCATCAGTATTCTTATTGCATTTTAAAGAATAACTTAGCTGAATAATTAGTTTTATACTTCACCCAGTTTAAATATATTTACTGAATAATACCTTTACATATACAGGGGTTGGACAATGAAACTGAAACACCTGTCATTTTAGTGTGGGAGGTTTCATGGCTAAATTGGACCAGCCTGGTGGCCAATCTTCATTAATTGCACATTGCACCAGTAAGAGCAGAGTGTGAGGGTTCAATTAGCAGGGTAAGAGCACAGTTTTGCTCAAAATGTTGCAATGCACACAACATTATGGGTGACATACCAGAGTTCAGAAGAGGACAAATTGTTGGTGCACGTCTTGCTGGCGCATCTGTGACCAAGACAGCAAGTCTTTGTGATGTATCAAGAGCCACGGTATCCAGGGTAATATCAGCATACCACCAAGAAGGACGAATCACATCCAACAGGATTAACTGTGGATGCAAGAGGAAGCTGTCTGAAAGGGATGTTCGGGTGATAACCCAGATTGTATCCAAAAAACAACCACGGCTGCCCAAATCACGGCAGAATTAAATGTGCACCTCAACTCTCCTGTTTCCACCAAAACTGTCCGTCGGGAGCTCCACAGGGTCAATATACACGGCCGGGCTGCTATAGCCAAACCTTTGGTCACTCGTGCCAATGCCACATGTCGGTTTCAGTGGTGCAAGAAGCACAAATCTTGGGCTGTGGACAATGTGAAACATGTATTGTTCTCTGATGAGTCCACCTTTACTGTTTTCCCCACATCCGGGAGAGTTACGGTGTGGAGAAGCCCCAAAGAAGCGTGCCACCCAGACTGTTGCATGCCCAGAGTGAAGCATGGGGGGTGGATCAGTGATGGTTTGGGCTGCCATATCATGGCATACCCTTGGCCTAATACTTGTGCTAGATGGGCGCGTCACTGCCAAGTACTACCGAACCATTCTGGAGGACCATGTGCATCCAATGGTTCAAACATTGTATCCTGAAGGCAGTGCCGTGTATCAGGATGACAATGCACCATTACACACAGCAAGACTGGTGAAAGATTGGTTTGATGAACATGAAAGTGAAGTTGAACATCTCCCATGGCCTGCACAGTCACCAGATCTAAATATTATTGAGCCACTTTGGGGTGTTTTGGAGGAGCGAGTCAGGAAACGTTTTCCTCCACCAGCATCACGTCGTAACCTGGCCACTATCCTGCAAGAAGAATGGCTTAAAATCCCTCTGACCACTGTGCAGGACTTGTATATGTCATTCCCAAGACGAATTGACGCTGTATTGGCCGCAAAAGGAGGCCCCACACCATACTAATAAATTATTGTGGTCTAAAACTAGGTGTTTCAGTTTCATTGTCCAACCCCTGTAGCATGCAGTGACAAAGAAGAGGTGGAATATCCAGAAGGAAAGATGGAGAGAAAGACAGATGCAAACTGCCTCTCTTTTCAACATCACCGGGCAGTCCTCTGACATGTAAAGGAGTCTCTGCCACTTTACTGCCACTCCCTACCAGATCCATTTAAGTGATAGATCACAGCTGTGACTTAAAATACAAGTTTTTGAGGTAAATCTATTGTGTATGTGCTTGTCTTTGTGTGTTTTGACACTTTGTTATAAGTGCTATGAGCAACCTTCTCCAAGTATCGTTAATAGCAGCATGTGTGACATGCTGTATGCATTGTGTTAAAATAGGGGTGAGTCTGTGTGTGTGCATGGGTGAATACTGCGTGTGTGTGTGTGTGTGTGTGTGTGTGTGTGTGTGTGTGTGTGTGTGTGTGTGTGTGTGTGTGTGTGTAGGGGGGGAGTCAAGGTGCAGTGGAGCAGATAGCTCAGCTCTATGCATACTAAAACCACCATCACCACTGGCAGCAAAGATAGAGCTACAGGGGTGTATGGGTGGGGTATAGTGACGGGGTGGGATGAGGGGTGGGGGAAAGGGAGGGGTGTAGGAGGGAGCGACATAGCACCCCAGGGAGCCCCTTTCTTATCGCACCTCTCGGCTCAGTTTATCTGATTACACATGACGAGGTAGTGAGAGACAGAGATGAGAGGGATAAAGAAAGGGTGAGAGATGTAGATATATATGCACATAGCATATAGTAGATTGATTGGTGGTGATTTTCCAGCTTGGTCAAATTTTGCTTCCTTACTTTCTTCAAGATCAGAAATTGGGTGGAAAAATTGGTTATGATGTGGGCTTAAATAGAGTTTGTATTTGCTTTATGTGTTTGAGCCATTAATAGTGGTAATGTGCAAAACTACCTTTGCTCGCTCATTAATGTAAGAGCTGACAAACTCATTCCAAACTCCACTCTCATTAACTGCACGCTGTCGAGAATATACAAGATGTTATGCAACAAAGTCACATTAGCTACCAAAGCCCAGTATGCCATGCCAGACTTGTGTTTAACTATTATTTATGCAAATTTGTCCTTGCTACCTTGAATTCTTTCCTTCTACCCATCCTTTTTCCAGCTATTTTTGATCACCACAATAATGGGGGAATATTTTGAAGAGAAACTAATAGACCTTAGCCAACTGCCAAATCATCAAGTTGGGCCTAGTGTGAACATTTGTAAGGTTGATATTCCATATTCAGTCAAAGGTACATTAGTAAGTGCTATGTAGCATTTCTTTGTTCGTGGTAGTTGTTTCAATTAAATGTAAATTTTATTTATATAGCGCCAAATCACAACAAATAGTTGCCTCTAGGCGCACTGTATTGGCCTTAATAATTACAGAGAAAACGCAGCAGACAAAATGGCAACAGTGGGAAGGAAAAACTCCTTTTTAACAGGAAGAAACCTCCGACAGAACCAGGCTCAGGGAGGGGCAGTCATCTGCCACGACCAAGAGGTCAATGGATATAGATTCAGACTTTTAAAAAGAAAAGGTTTTGCAAATGCTTTATGATGAATGATAACTGGATTTAGCAAATTTATCAGATTTCATGTAAGCAAACTATACATTTTAGGTAACACTGTACTGAATCTTAAAGGTCCAGAGCACCTTCACTGTTCTTTTATCTACCAAATGAAAGACTATCAGCTGATGGAGACTCATAAACTTTTGCTTTTTGTATTTTTAATTTATATTTAAATTATTGTTAAAGACACCAACATTGACATTAGTACTAACGATGGCAATAATTATAAAGTTTTCTTACAAATGCCAAAGCCTGGGAAGGTGCTACGATGCATTAACATATGTCACCAACATCTTTACAATCGCACACAGATATAGAGAGGTAGTATCAGGTAGCAGAAGTCATAATACACTGGTGTTTGATGCACAGGTTTTTACTGTAGCTTTAATGTAGCAGATTTAAGTATAGCTCTGAAATATATCAGTTGCGTAAGAATAAATAACATAATAAAACAAGTCAACAGCACCTAAAAATGTAATTTAGGTGCAGTATTTTATTAAATGCAGACTCTGCAGTCTGCATTATACTAATAGAAAGCCTCAGTGTAAAGCATAAATGAAGGAATAAATTCTCTCTCAAAAATAATGTCCTGGTGACATTTTGCTACACGTTAGGCATCGTTCACATGCAATGAAATATCAATGTCATGTTGGTGATGTGCTGACAAGCCATCAAAGTCTGTGACAAAATTCATACAGATCTCTTCTGGAATATAATTATTACTGGGTACACACTGAACATTTGGAAATGATCCAAATCCAATTAACAAAGAAGGTAGGCACATGAACCCAAAATGGAAATGAATGTTTGCAATGCAAATACAAATTGGCTTAGAGGAGAACATGATTGTACAAAGGATTCCAAAAAGATGACAAAAAGAGAAAGAAAAATAAAATATGATCTAGAAAACAGGCTTGGATTGGGCTGCATGCAAAATGAACACACGTACATGTATTGTCAAATGGTTTAGTCTGGTTTTGTTAATGATTAAATAAAATAAAAGATTAGAACAAGCAATGTTTATTTCCACATATTCCCTCAATTTCCCCATCTGTGTTTATTCTGGTTTAATCATCTAAAGCCTGGAGGGAACAGAGGGTCTGTCTGTGTGTGTGTGTGTATGTGTGTCCACGAGCATGAGCTTGTGTGTGTTTGAGAGAATGATAAGGTTTTGGGGTCTCAAGAATGAGTGTCTGTATAAAAGAGCAGAAGGAAGATGGTTATATTCTTGGGCTTGGGTGTGTGTGTGTGTGTGTGTGTGTGTGTGTGTGTGTGTGTGTGTGTGTGTGTGTGTGTGTGTGTGTGTGTGTTTGCAGGGATGTCCTCATCAGTGAGAGGGCCCAGGGGATGGCCTAGTCTCCTCAACCTCCTCATGATGATTGATGCTGGCGGGCCCCACACGCCCCGGCCGCCCAGCTAAATTAAAAGCCTATTTTGTAAAGTTGTAAAGAGAACAGAATGGTTGGAGGGTTGGTGTGTGTGTGTGTGTGTGTGTGTGTGTATGTGTGTGTGTGTGGGTAGGTGGGATGGGTCACAGCCGGGGCACTCTCCAGTGTCTTTAGTATCATCAACCCCTTAGAGGATAGCCAGAAGGGGATCTCCTCTATGCCCGATGCTCTAACTCTCATTCTCTCTCTTTCGCTCTCTCTCTCTCTCTCTCTCTCTCTCTCTCTCTCTCTCTCTCTCTCACACACACACACACACACACACACACACACAGGTCTTTGCTGGATGTTTTCCTATTTATTGAGGACATGAATTTACTGTTCATCTATTATAGTATACTTTCAAGCTTGCCATTCTTCTTCCATCTTCAGCTTGTCTGTCTTCTCTACATTTTTTCTTTGACATTTCTTTTTTGAAGATTTAACAAAAGAAAAAGGAGCAAATTGTTCTTCTGAAAATGGTCATGTACAAGGAATGGAATGAAAATGAATGAGAAAGCCGCAAATGTCCAAAGACAATTATTGCTCAAGCCCATTTTGGAAGCACAAGATATAAATAAATGATGGGTGGTTCAAGACCTTTGTCTTGACAATTCATACATTTACATAACCATCTACATATATTAAACTTGGTGTTGTCTCCAAGTTTATTAGAACTTTTACCCAGAGAACTGCTGCTTAGTGGTTATGC
Organism: Archocentrus centrarchus; assembly: GCF_007364275.1. NCBI lineage: Eukaryota > Metazoa > Chordata > Actinopteri > Cichliformes > Cichlidae > Archocentrus > Archocentrus centrarchus. The sequence goes on from NC_044358.1 coordinate 2,782,300, forward strand.
TCTCTTTTTTAACCATTCTCTTTGAACTCTAGAAATGGTTGTGCATAAAAGTGGATGCACATTATAATCACTGATTATTTTTAAGTTGACTTTTTCCACAGATTTGACACTAAAGATGTATTCATGAACATGGGCTGTGTATGACATCAAAGTAATGTAAATGCATGCTAGCAGGCCACAGTTTTTTTTTATATTGATAATATACAACACCATACAATACAGGAACAAATGCATAGGATCAGTAGTGCCAAAGGATCACATGGTCCAGGAATTACAAAATGTAGCAATTCTACAGTATATTCAGATATATGTGTATATATATTTATGTCACTGGTGCTGGAGGGATAATGATGTATTGTAGTCAGAGGCATAGAATTACACAGAGATGGGGAAATGATGGCTGTTATGTCCCTACCAATATTTCTGATACCACCACACTGTGTGCTATGTGGCTGTAATTACTGCTGTAATGGACCTTGATTTGGCCCATGTCCTTACCAAGGTTTATACCAAACCTACGCCCTTGATTTTAGTTATGTCATACAGTTACCTATTAAAGGAATAAAGTTTTACAACAGATTTACATTCAAGTTTCCACAACATCTCTTTGTATTATAATCTTAGGTTTATGTTGTAAAAGCACTTGTCAGTGCTAGAGGGCTGAAGCAACCTACTTCCAGATTTATGATCCCCCTACCTGCACATAAACAATAACAGTGGCAGACTTTTCAAATTAGTCTACAGAGTGCTGATGAGTAATTTACTAAAGAACATATTTATCTCTGACAAATCTCTGTTTTAGATTGAATTGCCATGAAATGATGAGATTTAAAACCAACAGTACAGTTTAATAAATAAAAAGATTTTTTTAAGGGCTTTAGATTATACTCTACAAACATTTGGATACTTTTTAAGCACTTTTCCCCAGAATTTGTCAAGCTGTGACATTAAATAATCATAAAAACACATAACTTGCACAACAAACCTATGACTATGATGGCCATTTTTAATACATGATGCTAAAAAATGACAGAAGATAATGCCAGGGTTTGGGTCAGATGGAGTTAGATGATCTGTTGTGGTGACCTCTAAAGTGAGACCTTGAAAGCAGGAAAGGTATTTTGTAACAGTTGTGTTACATTTGTTTGTTTGTTTTTGGCTAAATTTCTTCTTCTCTAAATATTCTTTTCAGAATGGAAATCTCTGGCCCGTGCCTGTATATTTTAATTCTGAACCTCTGACAACCACATATGGATGGGAAACTCACTTGATTGTATATCATTTGCAAATCATTTATCCTCAGTGCAAATTTAATTGACCAAGTGACTCCAGGAGGCAAGGACAAGCACACACACACCCTCACGTGGCTCTCCAGACATCCTCCCTTTCTGTCTTTAAGCCATGCCAGACCACCCCCACAACTCTCCCCTCTCCTCTGTTGTTGGCAGTAAGAGGTGAGTAGAGTGACAGCTCACCCTAAGCGTAGCCAGCCGGCTGGACACACACAAACACACAAAACAGAGGTCAGGTCTGTGTCAACTGGGGTGTGGAGGCCAGCTGAGGTGCCCTGCCTGTGCATTATGCTAAGTTGTAGTGTGTGCACGGTTGTTGTTATTGGGAAACTGTTTAGTGATGTAAGAAATGCTTTCAGACCATCAAAGATCTTTGCACAGAGAAATAAACAATAAAAACAGTAACTCAGTTACCCAAATTAGATTCAGTGCATATCATGAACATAATTAGCATGTTCAGTAAAATTAAACTCGATCACTTTTACTGTCACTAATGTCACTACTATAATTTTACCACTGACTTAAATGTAACCCTATTCCCCATCACCGCCATAATCACCATCATCATCCCCTTGTGCTTCCACAATGTCAGGCTCCAAACTGCTGAAACACCAACCTACTATTCTTGTGAGTAAAAAAGTGGTGCTGCATCAGTGGCCACTTCCTAAAAAACATTTCCACCAATCAGCACCTCTGCAAGTTAAACAGCAGTTGGCAATGTTATCAAACTATGTCTCACAGGTCAGGGGCCAGGATTCACCACGGCCACGGGTAAATAAAGAGCGGAGCCTCCATTTTAATCCGATGGATGGAGGATCGCACGCGTGGAGCATGATGAGTCACTGTAATCAGCCTGACCCACTCTGTCAGCATCATAGACAGAATAAAAGTTTGTTATAAAATATATCATTGCTTTTAAGATGTCTGCTGTCATCATTTACACAACTTGAATCTCCATCAGATGAAGCTGAATCCTAATTTTACATTTGATTTATCAAATCTAATTATTCAGCCTGATGGACAAACTGCAGGAGACAGAAAGTGAAGATAAAAATGTGGAGAAACAGCTCAGACTGAGTTTACTGACCGACCTCCGTGTTAGAGACTGACAGCAGCAGGCCCCGGGGGCGGAGCTGACCTCAGGTCAGTTTGTTACTTAATAAAAACTGTTTTTACTGCAGTTTATGACAGTTCATTTTATGACCATTTAATTTTTTAAATAGTTATTCAGTAAACATGGAGTCTGTTGATGGAATAACACCCTCATTTTATTAATTTTTTTATGGAGAATTTCATTATTTGTGCCATTACTGGATAAAAATGAGAAATTAGATTTACAGAAAAAACATTTTAATGTTTCCAGTTTAACCGTTTTAATCTGATCTAAGACCAGCTCCACTGATAGATGACGGCTCTCTGACAGCCACAGCAGAGATGTTTCACTGAGTTACTGTTAAAGGTCAGAGTTCAGTCATAGTTTCATATTTAGCTGAAAACATGCAGGGCAGGGCAAATGTCGATTTAAGTCACTTTAAATCCATTTAGTTCAGTTTTCAAGTCTTAAATCCTTTCAGCCTCATCTTCACTCAAACATTTACATCATCTCCAGGATCCAGACATTTTTTTCATCAGTGATCTTTTACAACATGCCCAATGATCAATCATTGATCACTGATCAGTGTGTTCTGTGTCTAAAGCTTCATACAGATCAGTGTGATGTAACAGTGATGCTACAGTAAATGTTTCAGAGGAACTGACTGACAGTCTGACAGCTGCCTCATTATAGATCTGCGACATCATCGCTGTCGCCGTCCTTACAGCCTGTTGACGAGTGAACAACTGTTACGTACAAAAATAATGAACTAACATCTAACTGGGATTTCAGTGCTTGTAAAAATATAAACATCTGCAGATGAATTTGCTCCTTTGATCGCTTTGCAGTGACTTTATGAATGAGGAAATGAATGGGAGTGTCAGACAGGTGGTTCAGGTGCAGCAGGAGGGGAGGAGTCAGAGAGACACTCAGAGTTTGTTGGATAAAACCTGCCAGCGAGCAGGTTCACAGAGTCTGTTACCTGTTAACTGACTCAGAGTTGGAGTTAGCTCTCTTTCTGGAACTGAAAACCCGAGTTTCCCTCATTTTAGTAACCCTAAAACAAACCCAGAGTTATAGCTAAACCTGCTTCCTGGAATAGACCCCTGGACTACAATCACAGGAGAATGCAGAGCTAGGTAATCCACAGCTAGAGGGACAACTCAACAACAAAGGAGAAAGAAGACTGGGACAATAGATACAAGATGTAATGAGGAAAGAGGAAACAGGTGGGGAACACAGCTTAAACTAATCTAGGAAGTCAAAACAAGGGAATTAAAATTAAATATAAAGCACATGGGATAAAAGACTACCAAAATAAAACTGGAAGTGACTACACAAAGAGATAAATACCAACAAAGTTGACAAAGAAGGATACAGGGAAAAGGCTATGAAAATAAGAAGACTATACCAAATAATCCTAATGCAGAATACTAACAAAAATAACCACTGACCAAAACAAGTTGAGACACAAGATATTAAATGTGATAATCAACCTAAGAGCAAAATAGAACATTAAATAATAAACAATGATTCCACAAACATAATACAGTAACTGTACTTGTGCCTTTTTTGTGTTTCATGTAGTTTTTACTGTATTTCATTTATTACCCCATTGTTTTATTTATTTTTAAATGATTCAAGGTAATTGCTTGAAAGTTTTATAAAGTCATGTGATTACTGAAAACAAAACAAAACAAAAACAAAAACCAAAAACCCCACAAGGCCACAAACATAAGACAACCAAGGTGAAAACCCAGAAGTCTAGACAGACATCCAGGAATCATGGGGTGGGAGTATTTATTTATTCATATATTTATTGCACCAAGAGAAGCAGTCCATCCTTCCTTCGTGTCATCCATCCCACACCCCCCACTCTGTTTCTGGGCCAGGCAGAATCTAGAGCCCTTGTGTCACTAACAGATGGGCCTCTCACAAAAGGACCCTTTGGCCCGCCAAGCCGGTCTCCTGCACACCCGATTAAATCTCAATAGCAAAGTTAGAATTGATACACTGAGACTATGGTAATTCAATTAGAGCAGGACAGCATGAGGAAAAGACAGGCTGTTAGAGAGGGGACACAATGAGTGTAGTTAGAGTGTCATTTAGGTGGTGTTATTCTAGTTGGGAGAAAACAGGACCCGACAGACACACTTTCTTTTTTTGTGGGATAATGTTCTCTGGGCATGTCAGAAGAGCTACTGTAAGGGAGGCTAAAATGTGTAAATGAAATCTATAAGAATAGACACACACTGTTCATAGAGGTTTAAATTCATACCATATCTGATCAAGGCATAATGTAATGAAGCAGCTAAATAGGATCTTGCAGTTTCCAGCTTAAAAAAAATGTCTTTTGTTCACTATTACAATTTAAAGCTTTCATTTAAAGTATTTTATTAGTAGCAGTCTCCTTACAAATCTGAGTCAATATTCACAAACATTCTGAGAAATTTCTAAGTGTGATTCTTACTAAAAAATATTGGGGAATTTCAAATTAACGGGTTGAACATGTTCTCTGTTGGCAGTGCTGGGACACCATAGGGAGCTAGGGACTGCCTGACATGTAGAGAGGGTTTGCTGCCAGATGGAGGCAGTGTCCAAAGTATATGTTACAACTGGTCTGTGAACTACTGTAGTCTTACTTTGCTGCTGTTGTTCCTTCAGCCAGCGGTGAAGAAGAGAGAAGTTTTCAAAATTCAAAGAGCTGAAGTGAAACCGACTGTTAAGAGCAATTTAAAGTGTCTGCTTCAGCCACTCTCTGTGCTTTTCTTGCTGTATTTGTATTTATTTATTTTTTTATCTTTGATGGGTTTTTGCGCTCTCCCATTCCCAGTTAACTCCCTTGTAACTCCTTTCCCTTCTAGCAGACAACCAATCAGCATTTGACCTTTGAACAGCGTCATCTATATCAGACTATGTGTTATTGGGTTTTTGGAGGACTCGGTGAGAGAACATTCACATAGGTTTAAAATCCTTCTTGTCGCAAATACCTACACAAACAGTACCATGAAACAACTACAAACAAACAGAACCAAAAAAACAAACAAACAAAAACTTTGTAAACTAACCTAAAATATGCTAGAAAAAATTAAAATTAAAAGTGTTACAAATTGCTTGCTAGATACTTTCAAGACCAAGATCCTTCAGTTGTCCCTTTTCAAAAAAAAGAAAAAAACAACTCTTTTAATATAATTTGGTAATAAAGTTTTTTTTTTAATTAATTAATAAATTACTTTTTAAAGCAGACTGACATGTGCAAACTATGACATACTGAAAGGCACACTGACTGAGAGCTGATTAGCTAACAGACTGACTCATTCACTGACTGACTGCCACTTCCTGACTTACTGACTTGCCCACTGAGAGATTGCCAGGGGCACCTAAGAAGAGGGGTTCAGCTGTGCATTTAACAGTGTGTATGTGAGCACGTGTGGACAAGTGTGTGTGTGTGTGTGTGTGTGTGTGTGTGTGTGCGTGTGTGTGTGTGTGTGTGTGTGTGTGTGCATATGTGAAGATGTGTGTACATTCCCTTCTGGAGGGTTGGGGCCTTTTGAATTTGATAGGACAGACATGCGGCTGTCTGTGATTAAGAATAAATAAGCCAATAAATATTCAATCAGGACAAAAGGGGCATGATTAAAAAGACCTGGGAGTGAAGACAGAAGGGAGTGCGATTTGGGAAAAGTGTGAAAGATGGAAATCAGACAACAAATCTCTTTTTGATGTCCTTATTTCATGTGATACACTTCATAATGATGTGAGAATGAAAAATGTTATTTCATTCAAACACTGCAATGCATTAAAGATCTGATCATATTTTAAGCTTTTTTTTTTTTTTTAGGTCAAATAGAAATATTGTTATCGTTACAGATTATCACATATGCTGACTTGCATTTGCATACACATACACTTGTAAACAAGATCATGCATACAGACCAACAGGAGCAAGATATTTATGTAAAAAGTCAGTAATTTCCTAGCCTTGGAAAAAAAAAACAAAAAACGCAAGAGTTAGTGATTGGAAAGTGTTTGTCACTTCCAATCATTAACTATTCTCAGTATAGTTAGTAGGAACTAATACTGAATAGTAATAATAATAAGAAGAAATGTTATTTATATTTAAAAAGTGGTTGCTGGTTTATGATTTAAACTGAAGTGTTTGCAAGTTGGTTGAGTTTGTAAAAATGAATCAACAAATGTATATGTTCAAAACAGCTATTATAAAATACGATCGCCAGCTAGCATTTATGTCATCTATGAGAAGTCACACACCACAGATGGAGATGTAAAGGCACAACTAACACAACAAATAATATTTATACGTACTATTGAATGAATACTGTTCTCTATTACAAAACTACTAGCAGAATATCTAAATTTCTCTGTGCCTTACAAAGCTTCAGCAATTTTGGTTATGGTTAAAAACTTTGATGGTTGAAAAGCACATACTGACCTTCCATTTTGATAAGAAATGTTTTGGTGACCAGTTTATCTGCCTGGAAACTACCCATAATGGAGAATCTGCCATGATATGAAATCACTAAGAAAATCACCCTTTTCATTAACAAGACACTGGTTGATGAAATTACAACAACTTTTGGAAATGCAATGGGAATCAGTTCCACAAGAAAATCAAACGATCTTTCTCCAGAAATGTTTGGTGACAGGGTTTGGGGATTTTTTCTTTTTGTGATATTTAGTGAAAATGAAACTGATCAACTATCTTGGGCATTTAAGTCAAATTTAGCCTTTTATTGCAGCTTTTTAAGGCCAATGATACCTACAGTTACACAGTACTGCTCTAAAAAGACATGTACATGTGTTCCCTTTACCAAAGTTGCAGGCATGTGTGTGTAATATATATAATAATAATGTATGTAATTCTCTGTTACACAATCAATAATGCAACTGAGGCAGGAGCAGCATGCAGAAAGAAGCATTTTGTGTACATGTGCACATGTGTGTGTTTTGGTTGGGTGTGTGTGTGTGTGTGTGTGTGTGTCAGGGGTATCTATGATTGTAGCTGATGTATATTAGTCAGATGTACTCACTCACAGTTGGAATATTGGCAGGACTGAACCAATAGAACACAGAGGCAAACACAAAGATATATGTACATTGCTCTGGATTCCTCTCTGTGTATCAGGTATTTCGGAAAATGTTCAGTCATCTAATATGAAGACGCATATTAGCTGCCTTTCTGCCTGTGTGTATTCGTGTGTCTTTTTTTTTTTTTTTTTGCATGTCAGCTGGATGCCACAGCTGATTCTTTTTTCTTTCTCCACACACCACACCTTAGTATCTGTGTCTACCAACAACTGTGAAAGCGCACCTGTACACATGCTATAATGAGTGATATTCGTAACTTGTGCTTTCTGACTGGTACTCCAGGCATTTCAGATCTGCTTAGCAGTCACCCAACCCCTAAAGAGAAATGAAGTTATGGAAAAACAGGTTGCCTATGCAGTCCCCTGTCACTCCATGTCAAAGAGAGAGAGACAGAAATCCTTATCAGGTACCTTTCATTTTCCCCTCTATTCTCTTCCTTCCTCACTCTCCTCTTCTTCCAACTCTATCTCTACCTTGTCTTGGAGATATCCTAATCACTGTGTAAAGACTGTATATCCTGTCAAATAATTAACATTTATTAATCTCTACACATCTTGGCATAATTTCCCCTTCAACATAATCATATCTGGGCTTCCTCTGTGAGAAAAAGCAGCAGACAGCAGGAACTTACCTTAGGCAAGTTAACTATGTTAATCTTCATTGATTGAAAATCTGGCTCATCATTGTGTTAACAGAATATGTATGGATTTTATAGCTTGTGAGCTACAAAAGTCATGCCTGTGTGGTATCAGTTGGTTGATTGAATTAAGACTGAGCAGTGTTAAACTCAAAACATAATGACCACTAACAGTTGAAGTAACTAGAACTGATTAGTAACAACAGTGCATGTCTAAAAAATATTTAACAGTAAGTGCAGATGAATTTCCCATACATTTTGAATGTAGGAGAAATCTACAGATGTAAATACCTGACTTTGACAAGCCAAAGCAATATGGCCAGTGAATGTTTGAAACAGCAAGGCTTTTGTAGTACTCATGTACTGTACATGTCAGCATAATTGACGCCATATGTCAGTGGGTCAGAGCCCTATACAGTAAAGCTGGACCTAGGTTGGCTTCAGTAATCTGAAAAGTGAAGCCAGCTCTGAAGTGCATTCAGCTGTATTATTTCTAATGACCAGCAAATGGTGACTTCTCTGGTTATAAAACAAAATGAAGTTGTATCCCAGTCTAAGGGAAAACCACCCTCTATCCCAATTATTCATGACCTCACTTTTCTGATGACTTTATGATCTCAGCCACTAACTTAAAGTCTCAATTGAAAGCAAGATTATATTTATTTTGTACATTACATACATTATGGACCATAATGTACAAAATAAATATAACAGTATGACAAAGTGACCTGCAGGGGCATGATTAGGAAGAACAGCCTGCCTGATCTGAACCCGAATGGCATTTTGTTACTGGACTTCTGTGCAAACCACAGTTTGTCCATAATGAACACGATGTTCGAACATAACGATATCCATGAGTGCACGTGGCACCAGGACACCCTAGGTCACAGGTCAATGATCGATTTTGTAATAACATCATCAGATCTGCAGCCATATGTTCTGGACACTTGGGTGAAGAGAGGAGCTGAGCTGTCAACTGACCACCACCTGGTGGTGAGTTGGATCAGGTGGTGGGGCAGGTTCCTGGACAGACCCAGTGCACCTAAACGTATTGTGAGGTTGTGCTGGGAATGTCTGGTAGAGGCCCCAGTCCACGAGCTCTTCAACTCCCACCTCCGGCAGAACTTCAACAGCTTTGACAGGCTCAGAACATTGACTCCAAATGGACCATGCTCCACACCTCCATTGTTGAGGCTGCTGCTCAGAGCTGTGGCTGCAAGGTGGTTAGTGCCTGTTGTGGTGGTAATCCCCAAAAAAGATGGTGGTCACCAGAGGTGAAGGGAGCCATCAAGCTGAAGAAGGAGTCCTATTGGGCTTGGTTAGCCTGTGGGACTCTGGAGGCAGGCCAACCAGAAGATGGATCGGGCAGTGGCCAAAGCAAAAACTCTGTGTGGGAGGAGTTCAGTGAGGCTATGGAAAAGACATTCGGATGGCCTTGAAGCAATTCTGGCAAACAATCATGTGAATCGGGAGGGGAAAGCACTGCTCTACTCACAAGGTCTATAGTGCAGGTGGAGCGCTGCTGACTTCAACTGAGGCTATAGTCAGGCACTGGAAGGAATACTTCAAGGACCTCCTTAATCCCACTCACATGCCTTCTGTAGTGGAAGCAGAGTCTGGGGATGAGGGGGACAACTCGCTCATCACTGGGGGTGAGGTCACTGAGGTGGTTAAACAACTCCTTGGTGGCAGGGTCCCTGGGCTCTGAATATTGTAGGGCTGTCTTGGTTTACATGCCTCTGCAACATCGAGTGGAGATCTGCGGCAGTGCCACTGGATTGGCAGACTGGGGTGGTGGTCCCCATCTTTTTTAAAAGGAGACTGGTAGGGGGCTCCAACTTCCGGGGGATCACACCTCAGCCTCCCCGGTAAGGTCTATGCCAGGGTGCTGGAAAGGAGGGTCCATCCATTAGTCGAACCTCAAATTCAAGAAGAACAATGTGGTTTTCTTCCTGGTTACAAAAAAATGAACCAGCGCTTGAGGATATTTGAGTGTGCGTGTGAGTTTGCCCATGCAGTCTACATGTGGTTTGGGGACTTGGAGAAGGCATTCGACCGTGTCCTTCGGGATCTCCTGTGGGAGGTGCTGCGGGAGTATGGGGTCTCTGGCCTGTTGTTGCGGGCCATTCAGTCCCTGTACAACCGCAGCAAGACCTTGGTCCATTGTTGCTGGCAGTAAGTCAGACTTGTTTCCTGTGGGTGTTGGACTTTGCCAGGGCTGCCCTTTGTCACAGATTCTGTTCATAATTTTTAAAGACTGAATTTCTAGGTGTAGCCAAGTGTCAGAAGGCTTCCAGCTTGGTGGCCTCAGAATCTCATCTCTGCTCTTTGCGGAAGATGCGGTCCTGTTGGCTTCATCAAGTTGTGGCCTCTAGCTCACAGTGCAATGGTTCACAGTCGAGTGTGAAGCAGCTAGCATGAGAATCAGCACCTCTAAGTCTGAGGCCATGGTTCTCAGCCATAAAAGGGTGGGGTGCCCACTCTGGCTCAGGGACGAGTTGCTGCCCCAGGTATCTGTGTGTATCTTGGGGTCTTGTTCACGAGTGGCAGGAGAAGGGAACAGGAGATTGACAGACAAATCAGGGATGCATCTGCAGTGATGCGGATGCTGCACTGGTCTGTCATGGTGAAGAGGGAGCTGAGCGTGAAAGCGAGCTTTGGGTAGTTACTGAAAGAATGAGATTGCGAACACAAGCAGCAGAAATGAGCTTCCTCCGAAGGGTGGCTGCTCTCTCCCTTAGAGACAGGGTGAGAAGCACAGCCATTCGGGAGGGGCCCAAAGTAGAGCCGCTGCGCCTCCACATCGAAAAGAACCAGTGGTTCAGGCATCTGACTAGGATGCCACCTGGGCACCTCTTTGGTGAGGTATTCCAGGCATGTCCTACTGGGAGGAGGCCCCAGGGCAGACCCAGGAAATGCTAGAGAGATTATCATCTCTTGGTTGGCCTAGAAACACCTTGGGGTCCAACTGGATGAACTGGTAGAAGTGGCTGGGGAGAGGGAGGTCTGGGCTTCTCTGCTTAGGCTGCTGCCCCCACAACCCGGCCCCAGATAAGTGGAAGAAAATGGATGGATGGATGGATGGATGGATGGATGGATGGATGGATGGATGGCTAGCAGTGTTGGAAAAAGCTTTAGGGTAGGGTACCTTGTAAGTGACAAGTCTTTACTGGATGACCATGCAGTGTCCCTCAATTTCTTAATCTGGATCAACCTCGTAGTTGTGACGTTAGGATTTAAAAAGTTAAGATGGCGACAGTCAGAATTTTAAGTTCAATCACAAGTCAATAGGTGATGCCATAGTGCCTATTTCTGTCTTTTTATATAGTCTGTGGTTACACAGTTAATGAGCCAGATGGTCAAATTGTTGTATCTCATCAGTGAATGTACACTATGAAATACTGGTAGACCCTGACATAATGTAGTGACACCCCCCCCCCCCCCCCCCCCTCCGCCCCCCCAACACACACACACACACACACACACACACACACACACACACACACACACACACACACACACACAACTTTCAGAGATGCAATTTATATTTAATTGATAGGCAGCAAATGTTTTATTTTTTGCATGTATTTATCTATTATGCCTTTTCTTACATTAGTACCTTGAGCTTGACTACAAACTGAGTGACAGCTCATCAATAGATAGTGTGTTTTATTAAAAAACTAAATCTTATATAGTTGGAAAGCCTGTTTATTTCCCCCTAAATTGTATCACATTTGTAAGGAAAATGCATAAGGTAAGGTGAAATTAATAATTTTATATAGCCGTACACAATCCAAGAGATGGCGAGACTCTGTAATTTCTTGGGGGGTTAAGGCATGAACAAAATGAATAGTTTATAAAGTTAAGTCACATAAAACGGTCTTGTTCAAGAATAGGTTCTGGTTCCCCATATGCCAGATTACACACTGAACTGACCCTTTTATAAGGCACCTGTGGTCACATTTGCTATTGTATGTAATGCGGCTGTCTATGAATTAGGTAAGTTTATTCCTAAATATGCTCTAACTTTTGATGATATGATTGATGTGTGTAAATAGAAAAGAGCTAATCAATTAACTAAAAAAAAGAAAAGAAAAGGAGATTCAGACTATAATCAAGTATAAATATAGCTTTTAGACAAAATACATTTAATAATCTTACACATTCTGCTGATGCTTAATATAGCACTCTCAAAACAAGATCAAAAATACTTTTTTGGCTGAATATAAGATTGTGGGACTTAGTCAATTTTTGTAGTATACAGACAGGAGAAGGTGAGGCTCGTGCTAGAGTTGAGAGACTCTTTAGATCCATCTGTAAGAGACGCCAAAGCAACAATCTGAATGGGTCGCAAGTGGAGTGCGGAGCATGCAGCTGACCTAGCCATAAGCAAGCTGAGGCACCATAAGATTATTGGCAGTATACAATCAGGAAGAGCTGGACTAAGATGGAGAAAGGCTCCCAGGTTCTGGTCTAAAGCATCTAGGAAGGAGATGAATGAACTCACAGTCTCAGAAGTGGTCAGGGCAGAGGAAGAGCATTATAAGATCAGAGCACTCAGCCAACAGCAGCAGGGATGTTGGACGACCTGGGAAGGAGTGATCAACAGGTCCATAAGCTGGACAGACATATGGAGGATGCCCCAAGCTAGTCTAAGCTTCCTTTTCAAAGCCACCTATGACACACTCCATAGCTCCAGCAACCTCCGGCTGTGGTTTGGCTCTGAAGAAATCTCTGCAATGCTCCAGGCCCAATTCTGTAGCACATCCTCTCCAGCTGTAAAACATCCTTGGTGCAGGGTCGGTATAGATGGCGTCATGACAGAATACTGCGCAATCTGGCAGAGGTACTGGAAGCACGCAGGCTTGAAGCAAACAGAGACCAGCTAGCAACATCCGAGCAGCTGATCCACTTTGCAAGACAAGGAGCCAGAGCACAGAAAAGCAGCCAAAATGAAAGATCACTGCTAAAGCCTGGGTGTGATTGGAATTGAGAGTGGACCTTAACCACCAGCTCAAGTTCCCAACAAAAATCATAACAACTTCTCTACGACCAGATATCGTCATGTGGTCCACCTCAGCATGGACAGTGATTAGGACAGAGCTCACTATACCATGGGAAATGTGGATGGAGGCAGCCTTCGAGAGGAAGAAAGAGAAATACTCAGAGCTGGCAGCTAAGTGCAGAGAGGCAAGGTACCCAGCTGTTACTTACCTTGTTGAAGTCGGCTGCAGAGGCTTTGTGGGAAAATCAACCTAGTGTTTCTTGAAGAGCGTTGGAGTCACTGGTCACAAGCTGAAGAATGCCTTCAAAGAGCTGGCAGAAGAGGCAGAGCAGGGGAGCTTTTGGCTGTGGCTAAGAAGAAAAGACAAGGCTTGGGGAAAGCAATGATCTTAGGGTCAGCTGCAGGGGTGGTAGGAAGATGTCCCTGTCCGTTGCTCTGCCACCACGAGATGTTCCGGGATTAATGGAGCAAAACATCAATGAGTGGTGGTTCCTGGCTGACGACCCTGCAATCAACCCATTGGCACCATCGGAGGTGCGCCAGACAGCAATGCCCAGCAGGCAAACTATCACCTGTGCCTATATATGGTTTGGCCCAAAGCTGCACAGGAGGAGCTTGTTAATGATCTGAAGGCAGTTGGACCACAGTCACCAAGAACACACTCTGCCATAATGGACTGAGATCTTGCAGTGCCTGCAAGGTCCCCCTGTTTCAGAAAGTGCAACCAAAGAACACCAATCTCACAGTCCAGCATGAAAGTGGAAACATTGCACTTTGGGTCTGTTTTTCTGTTAAGGGTACAGGACAACTTCACTGCATTGAGAGACCAATGAACGTGGCCATGTACGGCAAAATCTTAGAAGAAAACCTCCTTCCCTCAACCAGAACACTGCAGATGGGTGGTGGATGGGTCTTCCAACATGACAGCATGACTCAAAACATACCACCAAGGCAACAAAATGGCTAAAGAAGTGGCCTAGCAAGTCTCCAGACCCTACAAATACAGAAAATCTGTGAAGGGAGCTGAAGCATCGAGTTGCCAAGCAGTAGCCAAAAAACCTAAAGGAGTTAGAGAATTTCTGTAAAGAGGAGTGGGCCAAAATCCCTCCTGAGATGTGTGCAAACCTGGTGACCAACTACAAGAAACATCATATTACTGTGCTTGCCAGCGAGTGCATCTCTACCAGATAATAAATCATATTTTTCTTGACTGAGTGGGTGACTGGAGTCATAGTTCACTTTAAACTACCTTTTGTGGTAGGGGCGGTGGGAGTTGGTATTGGGCACTTGGATGCTCAAGGGTGTTGCTGCCTTTTGCCTGTGGACCTGCTCTTCTCCTCCCTGGGGTGTGGGAAATTGGGGAGTTAGTTCACCTCTTCACTACTGTCTGCACCCCAATTTTATTAGCACCTTAGACATAGAGGGTTTTGAAAGGCAGTGTGGATGAGTACTGTTGATCAGCTGTTAGGCGCTCATGTCACATCTGTCTCCTCAATTTTAATTACACTCTAGTTTTCACACAGTCATACTCATCCTTTAAACCTCATAAACCTACATACACAAACACATGCACCCAACACATTATGGGGCATGGTAAGCGGGTGGGTCCTAAACCCTTGTTTCCTGCACCCTACATGTGGCGTGGGGTGCTAGCTGGTGGTCCGGGGACCGGGTTGGCTGTGCCCCGAGTTGCTGCTGTTTGTGGGGAGCATCCATTCACCCTCACTCAAAGAGGGATCGATGTGGATGGGTGTGTGTGTTTGTGTATTTATTTTTGTCTTTGTGTGTGTGTGAGAGAGAGAGCAGACTGTTTGTGTATCTATGTGTATGTGCATGTAAGTGGCCAGTATGTGTGCGTACAGCTGGGCCTGGATCTAGGACTTGGTGAACCTTGACCCCTGTAGGACATAGACATGGTTGTAGGGAGTGGAGGGTTTTCCACTCCATGGTGGTCATTGCTGCCCCCTCCCTGGGGCGTGAGTGCTTTGTGGTCACTTGGAGGTTGTGGTCTGTGTGGCTTGGACCTCTTCGCTGGTGGTGGTGGTGGCCAGGTCTCTTCCTTCTGCTGGGGTGAGCATGCAGATGTTGGGATATGTGGCCTTGATTCTTCAGTGTTCCTGGGGTGTGGCTGGCAGCCCAAATCTTCTGGGTCCTTCTCTGTCTGTTTCAGGCTTCTGGAGGGGTGTCATTGTGGTTTTTCACCCTTATTACTAGGTATGTTTCATGACAAACACAATACACAGACACTTACGCTCGCTCACACAAACGAAAAAAAAGCAAGGTTGTGGGCTTGTTTCTGTTTTTCTCTTTCAGCTGCTGTTCTCTTTTTTGTTCTTTGTTGCAGATGCAGCAACCAATTATTTGTGCTCTTTTTTTTTTTTACCCCGCAGACTATAATTTTGCTTGCTTAAGCTGCGGGACAGGACAGCTTGAAAGAAAGAAAGAAAGAAAGAAAGAAAGAAAGAAAGAAAGAAAGAAAGAAAGAAAGAAAGAAAGAAAATTAATTGATCCACATTGAAAATATGGAAAAATCAAGTATTCATTTGTAAAGGTCAAAATATCACAGAAAAAATTTTTATTTGACTAGTTATTACAGTTGTGTAGGTCTACATAATACACATAGTCATAATAATAATAATAATAATAAAGCTGTATGTGTGTGGGTGTAAAGTAAAATGCATGGCTCTGTCAGTGTGGATCTGTCCTCAAGATGACACTGCGGTGATACTGTAATCTACATGACTGATAAATGCTGGGTGTCATCAAAGCCAGACGAGGCTCTCCATCGCTTTAGGCGCACTTTACATCACAGAGCAGTGAGCCTAGGGTGATGCCATAACTGGGGTTTTTGAAGACTGACACTAGGGTATTTGGACTGATGCTGTAAATAGCCTGCACTTTATATATCTTTAAATTTGCCTGTTCCAGTTTGAAGCCAAAATTATGCCTGACCTCAAAACCGCACAATTAACCAAACCAGTCTATGATCATATGTGTGTGTGTGTGTGTGTATGTCAGGATGACAGCAATGGTACCCTTCCAGAGAGCCAGTACTCTCCAAAGAGGCATCCATTTCTGGGGTCTTTTGTGTTGGGAGGAGCAGCCAAGGTCAGCAGCTGAAAAGCTTTCTTTGTGTGTTCGTGTGTGTGTGTGTGTGTGTGTGTGTGTGTGTGTGTGTGTGTGTGTGCGGACATTCCCTTCATCTAGTAACTCAGTAACAGGCCTATTAATTGGCCTGACAGTGATAAAGGAAATGGAAGTGGATGCTATTTGTCTCTAATGCAGCCACACTCATATTATCCCAAAGACAAATGGACATGATTTTTCCACTTGAGCTACTCTAATTTTTTTAAAACCTTGTGAGGCTGTGTGTGTGGACTGTCTGTGTTGTGTTTTTATGTGAGCTGGAGTCATGTGTCTACATCATGTAAATATATCTCTGGCTTATTTTCATTGAAAAATTACACAAATCACTATCATTTGCATTAATGTCCTCATGGTGCTGTAAATAGTCCAGCAATATGATGTAGTGATAATGTGAACACTGGAGTGTTTAGAGTTGTTGTGTACAATATGTGTATATTTGCATATGCATATGGTTTTATATGTTTACATGTGTGTGCATGTGTGCATATTCACCTCTTATATGTTCAGCTTACGCGCACTGAAACCAAGCGATGAGAAAATTTGGCTTTGAATCTGCTGGCTCCCACCACCCTATCCCACATTTCACTGTGTGTGAGGCGGGAGTGGGGTAGAGGGTAGGTTGTTCAACAGCTGGCTGTAACAGAGATCAAAGATCAACGCCTGGAGCAGAACAGTGTGTGTGTGTGTGTGTGTGTGTGTGTGTGTGTGTTAGGGGGGAGGGCCCTACGAAATGGGCTTTTGTTGATGTTTTATGTGACATGTAACCTATATATATATATATATATATATATATATATATATATATATATATATATATATATATATATATATATATATATATCCACCAGACGTCTTCCATCTTGTGGAAAACCAGCCTCCCTCCTTTCCACTTATATTTGAATGTGAGCAATGTGTCCAGAAATGGGTATCCATGTTTAAGTGTGTGTAAAGTGTGATAAGAAAGAACAGGATCTGATAGTGCATGATAAAATACCTGGGTAATATCTAGGTGGATTTTTATGTTTCTCTTGAGAAGGCTGTGCACGGATGTTATCTCCAGACTGGGGAGTCATGTTTCTACCCCCAGGGAATCTTCCCTACCACTACCATTACCCTCAAGCACTGGTTCAACTAGGCATATGTCCACCCCACTCCACCCCACCCTGCACCCCAGCCCACCCTCCTCTTTAATACCCATTTCTCATTTATAGCATCTTGTTTTTTTCTGTTCTTACTCCATGTTTGCCAAATTGCTTCCAAACCGTTTTTCAACTAGCTGCTTTTGTCAGTAAACAACTTTATCTCATGGGATAGGGGTTATTCTCTCTAGTATTATCTATATTATGTTATCTCATTTCATTATCTTTTGGCTCAAAAACATATAGCACATGATAGTGGATCCTGTGCAAGTATTGGAAGTCATGGAAAGAATGTGAATAAAACAGAATTTATATTCTTATTGTCCCTACAATAACTACCACTGACAAGTAGTGCATTTGATTAATTTGTTCAACATTTTCAGGTAGATTGATTCTTATTTGCGTTGATTCATTTGTCTTGTATATTCAATTCAATTTTATTTATATAGCACCAAATCACAACAAACAGCCACCTCAAGGTGCTTTATATTGTAAGTTAAAGACTGTACAATATCTACCATATATGAATACTCTGATGACCAGAAGCTGTTAGTTACCAGTTCTTGACCATATGTAGGCATATGGTATACAAAACTCACTGGCTTTACTTTGCATTTGTTTTCATTTATTACATTTTCCATCCCTTTTAGCCTCAAAGCACATATTCATACTTTGTGTGGGATTATTTTTGTTGTTTTGTTGTTGTTTTTTTTTGGCATTATTGTTTGTATCTGAAACTAGGAGACAAGTAACAAATCTTAAAAATAGACCACGAATAAAGCATGGTGATATATTAATGTGTCCAAGTCTATGGTTGCATGGTTGGTCATGACCTGTGGTGTTTGAGCCCCCACTTCCCTGATTCCTAGCTCTCTGCTCAGTGCTCATTGCTAGACTCTGTGTCTCATTTAAATATATTGATCGGGCCATCTGTAAGCCATTTATCTCCTTCAAAAGAACGTTAGAGTAGGCCCCACCTCTCAGATCGCCCACCATTGTTTTCCCTGACAGAGTGAATATACACACACATAAAGCAGATCACACATATGTACACACAGAGACACTCATGCTGGCTGTTTACATGGACAAACTATCCTCAAAATATTCAGTTCTTTTACTGCAACACCAACTTAAAACAAATAAAAGCAGCGACAGAAGCTGTCGCGCTTGCTGCGATTTGAGATAAGGACCAGAAAACACATCATGTAAACACAGGCCCATGGTGGGTGAGCTGAGCGCGCTATACCAGTCTGCTTTGAAGAACCAAATGCTATCTAATGCTTCATTTAGTATTGCTGAAATTTCCACCAAATAATGAAACCAATTATTGCATTCATATAGTGAATAATGCCTCCTTCAAATAATCTGCTTATCTGGCCTTGCCTCCATGGGGTGTTGGTGACTGTGGATATGTGTGCATGACTCTGGAAGTGTGTGTGTGTGTGTGTGTGTGTGTGTGTGTGTGTGTGTGTGTGTGTGTGTGTGTGTGTGTGTGTGTTTGTGTGTGTGTGTGTGTGTGTGTGCTTGTGTGTGTGTGTGTTTGTGTGTGTGCATTTATGTGTCAGTAACTGTCTGCATATTATCATAAACTGCACCCTGATGTTGCAGAAGCAGGATTCTGGCACATCTGCAAGCCCTAGATATTCTTTGAACACTTGCACATGTCGTCAGCAGAGTGCATGCATTATCATGATTGACTTATTCCTGACATTCCCAGTGGGGTAAACCCTGGGTAAAGGATTACCCTCTACTCTTGGACTGCTGCCCACTGTACAGCAAAGAGCCTTGAATATGCACACAAGAAAAACACACTCAAATACAAACTATTCATTTTCAACAGGCATGTGTCTCTTAGTGCTTAGTGCTTTTTACTGCCTCTTTGTTCCCTCTTTTGTCTCCATTCTTTATTCAAATCTGTTTTCGCTTCAGACAAACTGTTGGCGAGCAGCCATTTGCAAGACCAAGCAAGGGAGTAAGCAGAGAGCTAGAAAGGAGGCGAGATGATGAGAGGGAGAAGGGTGGGCACAGGAAGAAAAAAGAGAAAGGGAGGAGTGGAGACAAGCAGGGAAGCATGAAAGAGAGGACACAGAGAGGAAGACCGAGCAGGGAAAAGCAGAATCAAGAAAAAGAAATGGTAGTGGGGTGATCTGCCCCCTCAACATGAGCAAGTTCAGCTGGTTTTTGGCATGGTGGTTGAGGAACACTCTCTGCTCTGCAGGCTGCAAGTTAACATCTGAAATGTCTCTGCTCGACAAGGTGAAGGGTGGTGGTCACTATCCAGCAGAGATCTTGCCTCTGTGTCTAAGTACAGGGGACAGGCAGATGGTGGAAAATTGGCGATAGTGCTGAGAACCATAAGGAGCATGTGCACATGAGGGAGTTTGCAAAGACCTGGGGCATGGGGTGTGAGCAGAGGACTGCTGCCTGCTGAGGCTGGCAAACTGCATATATAAATTTGACAGGCTAAATTTAGCCTGAAACAGGCTCCAATCCAATCCTTTTTTAGTTCCATTTTATACAGTGTTTTCCACGTTGTCTACCAGTAATTGAAGCCACTCTCTATAAGAGCCATTGGTGGCTGGGTCACTTAAAAGTCTGCAGATAGCCAGGAATAGAATCCAAGGACTAACAATTTTACTGTTCCACTCCTAAAAGTAATCTAGGAAACCCTCTTCGCACACATCAAAATGCAGTGAGACAAAGGTGCAATCCCAACGACCATCCTTATGTAAGCACTAAACCCTCATGTATGTCACCTCTGTGTAGGTCAGTAGTTCTTGAATGTATAAGGTTTTAGGTAATACTTTATGGCATGCTATGTACCATAACCTTAACAACACAAAAAGTTTTCTTATTATTGAGGATTTGGGACTATATATTTTTTAAAGCTTAAAAACTTAAGGGACCAGCTGTCTAATTTGAACATCCTTCAGGTCCTCATCTTACAGAGGGGAAAGGGAGTAATTGACAAATAAACAATTTACTTGTTTTGTCAAAATGTCATTAAGCAAAAATGTAAAAAAAAACAAAACATAAACATAAATAATAAATAGATAGGGTCAATAATAATGCCTCATAATAAAGAGAACTTTATATATATATATATATATATATATATATATATATATATATATATATATATATATATATATATATATATTAGGGGTGGGACTTTAACGCGTTAATTTTGATTAATTAATTATGGGGAAATTAACGCGTTAAAAATTTTAACGCATTTTAATCGCACTTTGCACTGTGGAACATTTCTCAGTGCGCGAGTTCCCAGCATACAGATTATATCGACGCACAATGTCCAAATTAGGGGCCGCATCCTGCGAAGGACCCGGCCCACGTCTTTCGCAGCCCACGAACACCACAAAGGCCGGAAGTGAGCGGCTAGCCTTCATATCAGCGTCACCTGCCGTCACCTCTGCGTAGCTCATGTCGCCTAGCAACCGTGAGTGCGAAGCCCAGCTGTGTAAAAGCAGCTGGTTAAACGGAGAACGAACTTTTTCTCCTTTTTGTGGTTTAATTTTAAGTCTTTAATTCAAAATAAGCTGTTAAAACAAGCATAACACATTTCAACATCAAGGAATACAGCTGAGCTAATGATTAATTTCCCACTATAACAAGTGAGACATTAATGTTGAATAAAACTATCCAGTTATGATGCTTAACTTTAGTTTCAGGAGTTTGCTTATCACAGGAGCACTTCCACCCTTCATCGGTCTGTGTAGTAGACTGGTGGGAAAATAAACAAAATTTTGAAGTTTAAGCTTATGTATATTGATTCATTCATCAACTAAACTTAAATTAATATTTCTCATGTCAAATATTGAAATGCGATTAAAATGCGATTAATTTCGATTAATTAATTACAAAGCTTGTAATTAATTCGATTAATTTTTTTAATCGAGTCCCACCCCTAATATATATATATATATATATATATATATATATATATATATATATATATATATATATATATATATATGGACTAGTTCTTATATAGCGCTTTTCTACTCAGTATGAGCACTCAAAGCGCTTATATATATATATATATATATATATATATATATATATATATATATATATATATATAAAGTTCTCTTTATTATGAGGTATTATTATTATTATTATTATTAGAAACAATCCATAGAACACAAAAAGATCACTGATTTTTTTCAGCAATTGCAAATCATCTATTAGAATATATGATTTTACCCCCATTTTAGGGGTCATGGGCACCAGAAAAAGTTAAGGTGTATTTTTCAAAAAAAAAAAAAAAATCAAAGTATGCAAAGAGTCCTATTTGTCACATTCCGGGGAACCTTAAAGATGGCTCAAGCCGAATAAACTACATTCATATTCAAGGTATTATTATTTCCAAAAATCACGAGATAAGAACATTACTCAACAGTATTTCGGCAATTAAGCAAAATGTGTGAAAATTTGTTATTTTTACTCTCTTAAATTCAATCAGAACACCAAGCTCAACTTTTACTCTCTGAGACCCCATGAATGTTTCTGCCAAATTTGAGAGAAATCCACTGAACAGTATTTGTATAATTTCTGGACGGTGCAGAGCACATCTCATTGTGCCATCATTGATTCTATCTATCCTTTTCCACAGACCTCCCTTGCACAAACTCAGTTCCCGTTTAGATTGGCTCAACCAAACATGACAGTTGGTAGGATTTCTCATTCTTTTCTGCATATTTTTCTTATTCTTGGAGGAGACGAGATGAGATGAGATGAGACGAGATGAGATGAGATGAGATGAGATGAGATAAGATAAGATAAAGATAAAGATTTCCATAGGTAAAGAAATGCAGAAATGTACTTGAATAAATTTTATAGGAACCTGTTTCATTTTATGTAACTTGGCACTATAGGAAAGGTTAAGATGGGGAAAAAATAAAATTAGGATTCATCCTCAAGAGACCACAAAAAGCTGCTTCATTTGGGAAATTTTGACGCATCCAATGTTGGTAGAAGAAACAGTCACCGGAAAGATGTCAATTTTTTATATCATGAATAAAGAAATTATGGTCATTAGATGTTTAGTTGTCTTAAATTCTTGATTAATTGACTCACCATGGAGCCAAAATGCCATGTATCCACATTTAACATGATAAAAGTCAAAATCTTACCATGCCCAGTACACACTTAGAAGATAGTTAATTTGTCCCAAGGATTAAGGGATTGAAGATATGACTTACTAAAAACAAAAAAAAATTATGTTTCACATGGTTTCTTATTCCATATCATGTATTCCAGACAGGTGAAAAATGAAAGGAAAATCCTGACCCCTTAACTGCTAAAGTGATAGGACCTCTTAAGCTGTGGGAGGCATTTTGCTAATATGATGTGGCCTTAGAAGGAAGGGTCATGGTAAATCAATAAAAAGATGTACTTAGTTATCATCCTTATCCTATGATAAACAATTCAGTCCTGATGGGAGTGGTCTCTTCCAGAAAACAATGGCCAATCCATAGGGCATTAGAAGTTCCGTTTGATAGGGATGTGAAAATGATGTAAAACATTTATACATTTTCACAGTACATTCAACCACCAGTAATAAACACACACACACACATAAAAAAA
The DNA here is from genome assembly GCF_007364275.1 of Archocentrus centrarchus. Lineage (NCBI taxonomy): Eukaryota > Metazoa > Chordata > Actinopteri > Cichliformes > Cichlidae > Archocentrus > Archocentrus centrarchus. The sequence continues at coordinate 2,805,329 of NC_044358.1, forward strand.
GAAAAAAAAAAAAAAACAAAGAAACAAATGTCTTTTGGAAGAAAGGACTCCAGTAAAATTCCAGAATCCTGAAGAATCAATATCAAGGCTGACATTTTTATGCTGTCTTTTCCATTCATTGTTGCAATTAAAAGAAAGTGGCTGTGGCTCAGGAGGTAGAGCAGATCATCTACTAATTGGAAGGTTGTTGGTTCGATCTGCATGTCAAAATATCCATGGGCAAGGTACTGAACCCCATGTTGCTCCTGATGTATTTATCGGAGTGTGAATATGTGTACGAATGTTAGATCGAAAGCACTTATGTTAAGAAAATGCTTTTGCTATCCATCCATTCAGTATTATTTAGATAAAGGACTGATCATTTAATTGCTTAGAGCTCATGAGTAAAACAATGTACTCTGCTTTTATTAACAGGAAATGGAGCTCGGCAGTGAAACAGGAAGAGTGATAAGCATATCGTTTCAGTAGCTCCGTTTCTGAGAAGAAAGATTTATTTGTGCAAATAGCAAAGCATTATTTTAAATGAACTAGCGGCATAGGTGTGACGAAGTGTGACTTAGAAGCATATCACGAGTGTACTTCATGTGTATAATAAAAATAATGTACTTCTGCTTTTTGTTGTGAGGCAGATTACCATGATGTGTGTAACCTTCAGCTTAAATACTGTGACACAGGACTGCCCCTTGAGCATTACCAGACAGCCACTGTTTATGTTTTGCTTCTCTTGCAGGAAAATAAACTACCTTTTATATCCACACCAGTTTCCCTCTGGTCACTTTGGTTAATATTTTCCTATCAACTTAGATGTAGGGGAAAAAAGTGCTTGCACGAATGAATGAATGCAAATGTGTTGTATAAAGCAATTTGACTGCTTAGAGTAGAAAAGTGCTATAAAAGAATTAGTCCATTTACAAACAATGACAATCCCCCCACTGAAAATTGCTGCAAATTTCAAAATCTAAAACAAAAAGGGCAGTGGGACTGGTAAGTGTCAACTGAATGTCTATTACAGCTCCTCTGTGCAAATCAGCACAATGGTATACAAGTGTACCTCAAGCAATTGTGTATGTTTACCAATCAATCTACTCCACCCTGACATGTTCAGAGTCCTAGTATCATTATGGACACTGTTTTGTGCAATAAAACAGACTTGGAGAATGCTGATAGCAGTGAGGAATATGGATGGGCCTGTACAGAGTTAGACAGCAGCATGGTCATACATCTTCCAGAGCAGAGGCATGTCTTTGCTAACTTGCTACAGTAGGTTTGTCATACAAGTATGCACACAAAGTCCAGTATGCCTGCATAAGACTGACATGTAGAGACAGGCTATCAATTACACATACTCAGATACATGCACACAGTCTTCTAGTGAAAACCTTATTTCTGCCAGGGCTCTCTATCACCAGTTCCTCACACCTTGCTAAAACATACAGAAAGCACAACCACCCCCTTCGACACACACACACACACACACACACACACACACACACACACACACACACACACACACACACACACACACAACCACAAACAAATACAGTCCTTTATTTCTTGGATGTGTCTGTACACGACTCCCTGGCCACAAATCCTTCAGTGGGATGGATAAGTGTCTCCAGCCCATTAATCATCCGCCTTATCCGCCACCCTCACCACTGTTTTTATATCAGGCTGCAGTCACAGTGACAAGTGATGGTGCTCTCTCTCTTCGTCACTCTCTTCCTTTCTCTTTCATGCTGTATCCCCCTCCAAATCTTTTTGTCCCATTTTCCTTTTTTCTCACTCCCTAGTGCCCTACTTGCATTGCTTATATGTCTGACAGTGGGCATGTTTGTGGGTGTCCATGCACACTTTTTTCTTGCTTCCCCACATCCACCTCCTCACCTCTATAGCACAGATCTCCTTCCTCCACCTCCCATTTCATGTTTCCCTTCTCTATATCCCTCTTCATCTATCTATCTCTCTTCCGTGCACTATTGGGACCAAAGTGGCACCTTCAGAGCGGGCCATAAAAAGGCCCTATAAAAAGCCCCAACATGGGGACGAAAGGGTAATGATGAAATTTAACTGCTCCTCTTGGTACACCTGGGGTCTAGCCCAGTGTGTGTGAATTTGTGGATATATGAGAACGGATGTGTGAGCCGCGCATGTGTTTGTGTGTGTTCAGAAAGCGTGAGGCCTGGGCATTGAACCGGAACTGCCCTGCTAGGGGGGTCAATGTCACAGCACTGCCATGAGAGTTATCACTTTTTAAAGACACACTATAGATTTTGTGAGGGACTCATTTACACCAGTATAAAATGGGATGTGGCAGGGGAAGATTAAAATCTAAAAAGGACAGGGGACCGAGAGACTGGTGGAAAATAAGTTCAATAGCTCAAGTGGCCTCACTGGTGTGATACAGATGTAACCCATTATAGACAGTGGACAGTGGCTTTCTTTTTTTGTTTTTTGTTTTTCAGAATAAAAAAAAATTCAAATATACACCCAGGTTCACTATGTTTGATTTGAAGTTGTGTGCTTTTTTCTGTTCAGCTATTGCCCTCACTTTTTTTTTTTTTTTTTGCAGTATACTGTTTACAGTATATGTCTATAAAATCCACATGGAGTTATGTATGCTGTGCATGCTGAAATAGTACTTAGTTAATCTGATTCATCATGTGTGTTGCCTCAACATTTTTAAATGTTTTATTGATGAAGGAGTCCCATAACATCAATTAATTGATCCCATTAAAACCTAATGGCTTGGTGGTCTATATTTATTGGTGCAAGGTGTGTGCACAGTTGGAGCCAGATGCACCTCTAGGCCTGTGTGTTATGGCAGGACTATTTTCGGTTCAGTTACTGGCCTGAACCCAGCACCCTCCCTGGGCTCAGATGCTGGCTCACTGGCCTCCTCAGCTTTCTCCTGCCTCCCCTGCCTCCCACCTGTCTCTGGCTGCAAACCTCCTCGGCTGGCCTGCTGGCGTGGAAAATCAGCCTTTGATGGGCCTGTGGGGACTAGAAGAGGGGATAATGTTGGAGAGGATGAAAGCCCTAGGAGCAGCAGCATGCACTGACTGACAGGGCTTGACACTGGAAGGGCCCGCAGCCCAGACCTGGCACCATTCCTCTAACAACCACCAGGCCTCATAGACTGGCCTGCTGAGCTAGATTCCATACCCAGGCATCCATGTAAGGAGGGCTTTGACGTGAACAATGTCGTGATCCATTTAGAGCACCCCTTTTAGCCATCAGAGTGTTTTGTCACCAAAATGACAAACTGAGGTAAAATCTTTTGCGACATTTTTTCCCCTTTGGAACAGAAATGTTGTTCATTTATTTTATTCATCTAGTCAACATTGAATACAAAAATGCCTGTTATGTTGGGTCTTCTAGATCCAAAGAGCAGTTGTAAAATGTGTCTTGATGTCATCATCTTGACCAGGATACTATGACAAGTTTCCAACTTGTGGCTATATGGAAGCCAATTTGGAATAAGGGATACACAATATTGCCAAAAGTATTCACTCACCTATTCAAATAATTGAATTCAGGAGTTCAAATCACTTTCATGGCCACAGGTTTATAAAATCAAGCACCTAGGCATGTGGACTGCTTCTATAAGCATTTGTAAAAGAATGGGTTGCTCTCGGGAGCTCAGTGAATTACAGCGTGGTACCAGGACAGGATGCAAGGAAGTCCAGTCATGAAATTTCCTCACTACTAAATATTCCACAGTCAACTGTTAGTGGTATTATAACAAAGTGGAAGTGATGTGGAATGATAGCAACTCAATCACAAAGTGGTAGGCCATGTAAAATTACAGAGCAGCGTCAGTGGATACTGAGATGCATAGTGCACAGATCCCCAACTTTCTACAGAATCAATCACAAGAGACCTTCAAACCTTATATGGCCCTCAGATTAGCTCAAAAACAGTGTGTAGAGAGCTTCGTGGAATGGGTTTCCATGGCTGAGCAGGGACATCCAAGGCTTGAATCAGCAAGCTCAATGCAAAGCGTGACATGCAGTGATGTAAAGCCTGCTGTCACTGGCCTCTGGAATGGTGGAGATGTGTTCTCTGGAGTGACAAATCACGCTTTTCCGTCTGGCAATCCGATGGACGATTCTGGGTTTGGCAGTTTCCAGGAGAACGGTACTTGTCTGACTGCACTGTGCCAAGTGTAAATTTTGGTGGAGAGGGTTTATAATGTGGGGGTTGTTTTTCAGGATTTGGGCTAGGCCCCTTACAAACTAATCAGTCAGGTCAGCTCTGTGGTTGGCAAGAAACTGGCTACAACACAACATAACAAAGAAATACTGGAGAATGTGCAATAACAAGGTTATCTTCTAGATACTTTATCACTACCCTAATAGACATTTTATATCTACCTTTCTGTCATGCTGTCTGTTTCATTATTTATTTATTTATTGATATGTTTATTTGTGAATTCTGCTGTTTCTGTCCCTTTTTATCTATAAAAGTTGCCACTGGGACTTTAATTTCCCTTATGGAATCTTACTAAAGGGATTAATAAAGTTTAATCTAATCTAATCTAATCTAATCTAATCTAATCTAATCTAATCTAATTTAATCTAATCTAATCTAATCTAATCTAATCTAATCTAATCTAAACTAGACATGATTGAGCAGGTTTCGTGTGGAAGAACTTGACTGGCCTGACCTCAACCTAACAGATTGCCTTTGGGATGAATTAGAGTGGAGACTGCGAGCCAGTGTTAAGTTTGACAGAAAATTTAGTCATAGTCTTTTGATGAAAATGTAATTTAGTTTTTGTCATAATTTAGTCATTTGAATAGTTTTAGTTTTATTCTAGTTTTAGTTGACTAATTAGTGTAAGAATATAGTCGACTATATCTACAGTTGATTCACCCGATTAAAATATAAAGGGTCCATCCATCCATCCATTCGCTTCCGCACATCCTGTTAAGGGTCGTGGGGGGGCTGGAGCCTATCCCAGCTGTCATAGGGCGAGAGGCAGGGTACACCCTGAACAGGTCGCCAGCCTGTTGCAGGGCCAACACAGAGGGACAGACGACCTTCCACACTCACATTCATGCTCTCATTCACACCTATGGGCAATTTAGATTAGCCAATTAACCTAACCCCAGTAAGTGCATGTCTTTGGAATGTGGGAGGAAACCGGAGTACCCGGAGGAAACCCACGCAAGCACGGGGAGAACATGCAAACTCCACACAGAGAGAGGGAGAGGCCTGGGCCAAGGTGGAATCGAACCCAGGCCTTCCAGATGGTATTCTAACTGTGAGGCAGCAGTGCTAACCACTACGCCACTGTGCTGCCCAAAAAATATAAAGGGTGTAAAATGTAAATGCTTTTTCTTCAGTCCCCGTGAATTAGTCATTATACACACTTACAGGAAATTGAACATTTATTAAAAGTTATGGAATATTATTAATGCTTGAAATACCAATACACACACAAACATATTGAACAAATATCTTTATCTGACCTTGTTTACTGAGCATAATAATAAAATATTGATGAGTTGGCCTGCTCTGCCTGAAAAATTCACAGGCTAGTGTGGCCTTCCCGGGTTTAGATCAAATTTGTGCAACTGTGCATTTGAGTGGATATTTTCCTGGCTTTTCCCTGCTTTTAACAAAATTAAATAAGTTCTGATTGGATGTCGTCCCTGCCAAGCATTTTCATCTCGTTTTCATTCATTAATGAAAGTGTCAATTAATTTCATCAATGTTTTTATCCTTTTAGGTAGTTTTTTATCTAGTTATTGTTTTCATCATGAAAAAAAGGGTCGTTGACCAAAACTATGACAAAAATAGTTTGTCAATGAAATTAACACTGCTGCGAGCCAGGCCTTCTTATCCAACATCTGTGTCTGACCTCATGAAGGAGCTTCAAGAATGGCTAAAATTCCCAAATACACACTACTAAACACTGTGGACTGCTTTCCCAGAAGAGTTGAAGCAGTTATAGCCACAAAGGCTATAAAATTATTAAACCCTAGAGATTAAGGATGGGATGTCACTGAAGTTCAAATGCATGTAAAGGCAGACAAGTGAATACTTTTGGCAATACAATCAGAGTGATATAGGATAAAATATAGAAGTGTTGATTAGACCATCCCAGTCCCCAATGTGATATTGTGTATTTTTCCAACCTTGCCCAGAGATTGGCATCTATAGCATGACAGACTGGGATTGGACTATTAGACACCAAGAACAAGTACAGTTGTTTCAAAGACTGAAAAACACCATACAAGAAAGTAAGATTGATGGTGGTGGTGTAAATCACAGCAGTGCCAACAAAAAAAAAAGTTTGCTTCTCTTGTGGGAGATGTGTGTTTGCATTATTTTAATTTCACTTGCTGTTTACTTATATATTAGTTTACTGTTTGATTAGTTTAGGCACTAAGACTACTTAGTGTGGGTTAAGTTACGATCATCGTCTGGGTTAAAATTTAAATAGAGATGAAGACGCACAATCCAAAAAAAATTAAAAAGCTGGGTGCTGGGCCAACAAACAAGCAAAAGGAAAAAAAAGTCTGCACACCATAATAAGCTCCTGAGTAATAATTTAATACAAAACCATAATGTCAGTAACATTTTGGGCCACAACCCCCCTTCCTTGATCTTAAAGACATTACAGGGAAAACATTATTTATACACGCCCACATGTCATCAGGATCATGTGGTTGTAGATGCCTGTTAACCAAATAAGGAAAAAAAAGGAGGAAACAACAGTATCCAATTAGCATGTGCATGTGTTAAACAATCCAATAGAAAGATTATGTAGCAATATTGTAGAATAAATATATACATAGATAAATACCCACACATATACATGAATCCACAAAATACGCACAAGTGCTCATGCATATAGAGATCTACATATATGAATATATAAATAATACCACTGCTAGAGTGGATTTGTAGATGAAAAACATGAAAAATAAAGAACAACCTGCAAATTTTTAAAAAGTACAGGTAATGTATATAATATTATAACAATGTTAAAATATTAAAATACAAAGTGTAAACTACAGCAAACCAGTGCATAACATCACAGTCATAAGAATGCACAGATCATGGCAATGAACAAGACTCCAATTTGTTCATGTAAATGGAGAGTCTTCTATTCTATTCAATTTAATTCAATTTTATTTATATAGTGCCAACAACAAACAATCGCCTCAAGCAGGGCTTTCAAATTGTTTTGGAGTAGCAGGGGGGCATGCCAAAGTAGCAGGCGCCTTATGACCGAGACCGAAGCCATGACGCAGCAGACGATATGAATAGTCACATGGCAATCGTGAACCAATCAAATGGCTCAGATTGAAAGAATGTAAATATTGCCACGTGCGTACACATGGCGCTGGAAATGGAGAAGGCGGACGGTGCAAAAAATTTTTTTAGGAAAATTAAAAAGTAGACGGAGTAGAGTGGTGGAGTAGGTGGAAAATGTGCCTGCCGCCGGCATAATTTGAAATCCCTGTTCAAGGTGCTTGTAGGGTCTTTACCTTACAACAATTACAGAAAAAACCCAACAGTCAAAACTAGGGATGCACCGATCCGATACTCAGTATTGGTATTGGTTCAATCCTGGCCTAAATTACTGGATCGGATATCGGAAAGAAATAAAAAATGCAATCCGATCCGACCCACATTAGCTGCATTACAGTTTTCGGTCATCGCCTTCTTCTTGTGGGTCTGCGGTTGAACAAATCAGCTTAGAGCTGCATTACCACCACCTACTGGAATGGAGTGGGGGATCAAGAGTTAGAAAAAACCCTCCTCAGATTCTATAAAGTTCTCTGTCGGTGCGATGGATTCCTTTTGACACTCAGCGATCATTGCTGGCATGTTTTTCCACGCCTCTACCGCTCTCTGCTGTGTCTGCGTGTTGTGCTCGCTGTGCTGAGAATTTCAGCTGTTGTTTTTTTCTGTACTTCAGCTCCTGGACATACTGCTAGCGAGCGCAGCTATTACCACTAGTGATCGTCCGGTACCGGAAGGACCCATTCCTCGTCAAAATATTTTTTATAGTTTAATCCCTGATTAGTGACTAAATATAGACCTGCAGTAGAAACGTATTTAGGAGAATATTTGTGAATATAAAGCTCACACAGCCCCTAGTTTTTCAACACAAACACTGATAACACAACAGCAGCAGGCAGCTGATTTACCTGCAGTCTGTCTGCACAAGCGCAAAGAGGCAGAGCCGGTGAGCTCAGATGGAGTGGACAAAATGTTTTTCTAGCGTTCAGATGAAGTTTTTCCCTCTGTAACCTCCATTAAACATTTACTGGGAAACAGCTGGAGGTCCTTCATCAATCAACTGATCAGTAAGTGAAGAAAAGAGAACTTTGTAGCTGCTCCATCCACCCTGTTTGTTTCGCACAGGGAAAAACTGCAGTATGGAATAATTGATAGAATACTTTTTTGCTAAAATAATCAATAGTTGCAGCCTTAATGAAATTTGCAACATACCATAAGCCAATGCATCACCTTCTCACATAGTAGCAACAGGATTCAGGTGATAGAACGATTGTTGTAAGTAAGTAAAGTTTATTTATTTAATGCTTCACACAGACAAAAAGGAACAAAGTGCTGTACAATAATTAAAACACAATATCAAAAAACAAACAGATAAAACAGCATGTTAAAACATAACATTACCATATTAAAAGAAAAAGAATAAAAATAAAGTCAACAGAAAGTCTGGTTAAACAGAAACGTTTTCAGCTGTTTTTTAAAAGATGCCACAGAATCAGCTAAATGGAGCTGGAGTGGCAAACAGTTCCAAAGCTTTGGTGCCACTGCCTGAAAAGCTCTGCCCCCCTGGTCCTTAACCTTGTATGTGGAACAACTAAAAGATTTCGATTTTGTTGTGTGAGAGACTGTTGACTTACGTAAAATTGATCCAGGCATTTAAAAACAATTTTTAAAAATAATAATACAAAAAAGATCAGATTTGTATCGGTATTGGCGATATCCAAATGTAAAATATTGGTATCGGTATCGGACATAAAAAAGTGGTATCGTGCCATCCCTAGTCAAAACAACCCACAATGAGCAAGCACTTGGCGACAACCACTTGGGAAGGAAAAACTCCCTTTTAACTGGAAGAAACCTCTAGCAGCACCAGGGTCAGGGAGAGGCAGTCATCTGCTGCGACTGGTTGGGGCTGAGGAGAGAGAGACAGGACAAAACACACTGTGGAAGAGAGATACAGAAATTAATAATAACTAGTGATTTAATGCAGAATGGTGTATAAAAAGAGTAAAAAGAAGTGAATGAAAAGAAACACCCAGTGCATCATGGGGACCCCGCAGCAGCCTAGGCCTATTGCAGCATAACTAAGGGGTGGTTCAGGACACCTGATCCAGCCCTAACTATAAGCTTTATCAAAAAGTAAAGTTTTAAGCCTAATCTTAAAAATAGAGAGGGTGTCTGTCTCCCGATTCCAAATTGGGAGCTGATTAAACAGAAGAGGGGCCTGAAAGCTGAAGGCTCTGCCACCCTTTTTACTCTTAAGTATCCTAGGAACCATGAGTAACCCAGCACTTTGAGAGCAAAGTACCCTATTGGGGAAATATGGTACTATGAGGTATTTAAGATAAGATGGGGCCTGATTATTCAATATCTTTATGTGAGTAGAAGAATTTTAAAGTCTATTCTAGATTTAACGGGGAGCCAATGAAGAGAAGTCAGTATGGGAGAAATCTGCTCTCTCTTTCTAGTCCCTGTCAGTACTCTAGCTGCAGCATTTTGGATCAGCTGAAGGCTTTTCAGGGAGCTTTAAGGACAGCTTTATATTAATGAATTACAATAGTCCAGCCTGGAACTGCATGAATTAGCTTTTCAGCATCACTCTGAGACGAGATGTTTCTAATTTTAGAAATATTGCTCAAATGCAAAAAAGTGGTCCTACACATTTGTCTAATATGTGCATTGAAGGACATATCCTGGTCAAAAATGACTCCAAGATTTCTCACAGTGTTACTGGAGGCCAAAGTAATGGCATCCAGAGTAAGTATCTGGTTAGACACCATGTTTCTAAGATTTGTGGGGACGAGTACAATAACTTCAGTTTTATCCGAATGTAGAAGCAGGAAATTAGAGGTCATCCAGGCCTTAATGTCTTTAAGACATTCCTGCAGTTAAACTAATTGATGAGTGTCATCTGGCTTCATGGATAGATAAAGCTGGGAATCATCTGCATAACAATAAAAATGTATGCAATGTTTTCTAAAAAAAAAAAAAAAATATATATATATATTTAACTCATTGTCATTGTGCACACAAGGCGCGCAACAAAATGATTGTTCCAGATCACTCATCCACCCATCTGCGGTCATTCAGCCAAAGACCAGTGCTACTGCTAAAAATACTGCCTAAGGGAAGCATGCATAGTATAAATAAAATTGGTCCTAGCACAGAACCCTGTGTGAAGAAGACTCTCCATTTATACAAACAATTTGAAGTCTATTAGATAGATATGTTTCAAACTACTGTAGTGCAGTACCTTTAATACCTACGGCATGCTCCAATCTCTGTAATAAAATGTTATGGTCAACAGTATCAAAAGCTGCACTGAGGACAGGACAAGCATAGAAATGGGTCCACTGTCAGAGGCTATAAGAAGATCATTTGTATCCTTCACCAGTACTGTTTCTGTACTGTGATGGAACCTGACTGAAACTCTTCAAATAAAGCGTTCCTCTGCAGATGATCAGTTAGCTGTATACTCTTTGAAGAATCTTTGAGAGAAAAGGAAGGTTGGAAATTGGCCTATAATTAGCTAAGACAGCTGGGTCAAGTGATGGCTTTTTAAGTAATGGTTTAATTACTGCCACCTTAAAAGCCTGTGGTACATAGCTAACTACTAAAGGCAGACTGATTATCCACTATCCAGGCCCCTGTCATCAGTGGAGACCAAGGTAGCTTAGTTAGAGTTAGCTCTACCACAGCAGATTGTCCTGAGCAGTCGGGATAACAGGCCAGCTGGGTGTAAGGAGGAAGCATAGTCCTGGTACACCACCAAGCCGTTCACATCTCCAATCGTTTTTTCCAGATTGGTGACACACCTGCTGAGGTAAACTCTGGTTATGGCAACTCTGTTTTGAGAAATGTGAAGCTAGCGACACCAGCAGCCATTGTTGATTGTTTTCAAGGGGCCAGAGCAGGGGACATAGAAGGAAATCTGAATCTGAAGCTGGCTAAGGCTAAATATAGATTTTGTAAAATAATAACTAGCCTCAGAAGTAACGACACCTGGTTACACCACTTGGAGATCACTAAAATTAATACTGAATCAGCGTAACTTCGTCAAAATAATGTCAGACTGTTGTTTTCTCTGGGCCCCTGACCTATTGGACCATGAGTGACATGTTTAGCCGCATTTTCTCCTTTCCCTGGCTTGTCTGAGTGGTGTCCAAAAAATGATGTGGGCTTTATAGATAATTGAGAAATATTCTGGGGAAAATGTGGTCTTGTTAGGAGAGAAGGCATCCATCCCACTTTGGATGGGGCAGCTCTCATTTCTAGAAATCTGGCCAAATTTATTAACCCTTCTAAAACCTGACTACCCAGGGATGAGACCAGGAAGCAGAGCTGCAGTCTTACATGCCTTTCTGTAGCTCCTCTACTCCTGTCATTACCCCGAAACCCCAGTCCTACAGAGACTGTGTCTGCTCCCAAACCACCAAAAAACAAACCAAAAATCCACAAAAAACAGATTAAGCATAAAGATTTACTAAGAAAAAGCAATATAGCACCCTCAACTGTACAAAGATTTGGTTTGGTGCTGTACTAAAACAAATGAATCATAATTGAAATGAAATTAATTCCAGGGCATAATATCATGCCTTTTTGTCAGATGCCTTACATATCCCCTCATTACAGGTGCCCTGTGACCATGGTGTCCTGATGCACAGTTTGATTCCTCCTTGGCCCGGGCCTTTCTGTGGGGAGTTTGCATGTTCTCTCCATGTCTGCGAGGGTTTCCTCCAGATACTCCGGTTTCCTCCCACAGTCCAAAGACATGCAATTAGTGGGGTTAGGTTAATTGGTGACTCTAAATTGGGCAAACACAGCACAGTTTAGTGCACTGCTTCCTACTACTGGTGAAATAATGTCATTGCTATTTTGTTATTACGTGATTGCTTTTAGTTAACATTACTCAAAAACAATTAGTAAACTGTTATTTTGACCATACAGTTAACTTAATAAAAGTTGGTAAAAAGAAAAAGAAAAGAAACATATTCACTTTCTAGTACAGTTAACTACTTTTAGAAAAACTATTGGCATTTACATGGTACTTAGGTTTAGAAAAGGACTGTGGTTTGGATTAAACCATGCAGTGGCCCTGAGAGGTCAGCAAATGTCATGTCCTGGGCCGTCTGCCCAGCGTTTTGTGTTTAATTTTTCCTGAGTTTGAGTCCCCAGTTTGTTTGTCTTGTTCCCTTTGTCCCTGTCTCCCCCGTATCTATGGTCTTGTGTCTGTTTTGTCATCTTGTCCTTACTGTGACCTCTTGTGTTGTGACTAGTCTGCGTCTCTGTCCCGGGTCTGTATGCCAGTTCCCCGTGTTTTGTCTGCGTGTTCCTTGGTTAATCACTTCCTGTTTTATTTTGACAGTGTGGTTTTTCCTGTGCTTTGTTTTTAGTTTTGCTTCCCCTGTGTTATTAGTTTCATTTGCTTCACCTGCTGTGCCTTGCTGTGTCCTCTTGCCCTGATTACCTATTGTGTATTTAAGCCCTCAGTTTCCTTTGTTCTTTGTCGCGTTTTCGTCAGTGTTCCCGTGCTGTGTGTGTCCCTGCACCCTGGTTTTGTAATTAGTTCTGGCACCTGTCCAGCTCCAGTATTTCTGAGTTTTGATTTCTCCTGTTGTCACAATAAATCCACTGTTTTGTTCTAACCTTTGTCCAAGTCTGCATCCTGGGGTCCTATCCTGCCTGCCACACACACCCAAGTCATGACAGCAAATAGCAAAAAACAGCAAATAGCAAAACCCTGCAAAAGCACACAAAACATGGGGAAAGTTGAATGAAACACAACAGAAGTAGAAAAAACAAAATCTTGCAAAACACAACAAAAGCGTTTTTGGGGAGACAATAAAATGACAGAATGGCTGTGGAAGTGACAAAATCCAAAGCATGAGAAGGGCTGCACTGAGACATGCTTAGAAGAATTCATTCAACTTCTGTTGTGTTTATTTATTTATTTTTTATTTCCATTGTGTTTCATTCAGTTTCTGTTATGCGTTGTGTACTTTTTCAGCATTTTTCTGTTTTGCTGGTTTTTTGCTTGAGTCGTAGTGCCTTTGATCTCTCAGGGCCAATGGCACACCCCTTCAAGTGAATTCTTGAGTTCATAGATCCCTCTTATGAACTCAGTGTGTTACAGTACAGTAGCAAAGGGAAACCTTGTGTATAAATGATACATGCCAGCAACTTTTACAAAATATACTAATTGTTACCCTGGCACTGAGAAAGTTGCAAAAAGTATGATTGTTTTTTTTTTCTTAAGTTTTGCTTCTACATTCTATGCCAAACCTTTATTTCTGTGGTTATAATAACCCCCACGCCATCCCACACCGAGTGGTATTGCTCACTCGCAGATAGTTTTATTTCTTTGTATTGGGTTAGCAGTATATTTAACTGCCAAACAATGCACTTGCACAAGTCTGTGTAAAATGTCCATCCTGCCAATGTACAACTCAATAAAACATGTACCATGCATAAATTACTCCTACTTCCTGCGAAAAAAACATTATTGCTAAAAGGATTAGGGTGACACACACATAATCAAGACAAACATGCTAATCCTCATTAGCACTGCTGAAAGCCCCTCTGATGCAGTGCTGGGGTGGGGGATGTAGCCAGCTAGGATGGTTGGAGGCAAAAAGTCAGTTAGCTTAATTCAAATGGAGCTGGAATCTAGAGTGTATACACAAAAACACACATATGCGGTTTACATACAGATTGTGTGAATTTTTCACATCAGATTGAAGATGATCAATAGAGGGAGTGAGTGGAAGGAGTGGGATGAAGAGGGGATGAGTGACACTAGTAATAGTAGTCAGTAGACACTGACCTTCAGCCAACAGTGCTGGCACAGATTGCAAGTTCCCTCTTGATTTTTGGATCTGACAGTTCCAATGTAATAACAGATAAATAGAGAGGGCTCGTCAGGCCACAAAAGCAAACAGCTTGGGCTTGCCAAAGGGAACAGAGGGAGTCAGTGTTGGAGGGTGTGCATATGTATTTGTGTATGTAGAGAGAGGAGGGATAGGGAGAAAGCGCTAATGGCTGACATCTTGCATCAGTCTCCCCCATCTGAGTTCTATGATCCAGCCCCACACTGTCATGCTGAATAATAAAGCAGAGAGTTTGCCTCTGAATCGGCACCCTTGCTAGTCTCCTGGCCAGCCCTGAAGGCATGGGCAGGACAGCCTCTTTCAGCCATTCACCCGTTAATGTGCCAATTTGTTTTCCAGAGTGCTCAAAGGAAGTATTTATTGCTGTGTTCTTTGGCAGTGGCCTGATATTAATAAAATGCTCTTTTCCCGAAATTCACCTAATTGGCCACAGTAGAGATGGAGAGCTTGAGGAGAAAGAGGAAAGTTGGCCTCTGCCAAGGTAGTTTGCAGATGTTCACCAACCCCCCGCCTTGTTATATTCAGCCCTAAACAGCACTCCTCCAACTAGCCAATCAGCACAAATCTTTCATTTACTGCCATCTGATCTACCAGCAGTGACTCTATTCAAGCATACTCAATGGAACCACAGCAATTAAATTACTTTTTTTTTTCTATAGTTATTGAGATCAGGGACCAAAAAGTTTGATGAGTAATAAAAGGAATATACATACCATTTTGGGTCACTCAACATAACATATAACTTGGCACAGATTGTAAATAAGTTTTGTCTATCTGCTCACAATCTATCAAATCAAACTTAAGTTTAACCAAGTTTCTGCATTCTCATATCTCAACAGTTATTTTGGTGAGTTAACTCTGTTTTTTTTTAACAAATAGAAATTATAAGTGACATTGCATAAGTGTGAGTCAAAAATTTAATAAAATAAAAACATGTAAAAGAACTGGTAGAACTTTTCTGCTATA